>NW_027648155.1:12500-15000 GCF_949987685.1 Ammodytes marinus
CACACACACACACACACACACATACACACACACACACACACACACACACACACACACACACACACACACACACACACAGGCAGAGACACACACACACACACACACCCGGCACAGGCAGAGTTAAATGAATACAGTTGAAGCAGAGAAAAGGGTTAGGGTTAGAGACAGATAAAGACAGTTAAAGGTGCAGTCAGTGACTCTGCAAAACGCTTGTTGTTTTGGTGAAAAGCTAAACCGGCGTTGGTGATTTGTCTGGTTTTGTTCAAGTTACAATCTGTCAGTGAAAAATGAAGTGTATTTAAGTCGTGTTAGATACAGAGTTAGTTCCTAGTATAATCCCAATGTTCCCTGCATTTATAAGGTCAACTTTTAATGCGCAAAAAAAAATGTTTGGCGGTGCTCGTGGTGCAGTAGTTAGACCCCCTGCCCCCCTCATAGAGTCTCAGTCCTCTTCACAGCAGACCCGGGTTAGAATCCAAAATCCAAAAAGAAAACAATTATTTTTGTGTGTGTATGAACCTGTCTTTCCCAGTTGTGTGTGTGCGTGTGTTCCAGTGTTATACAACCGCAATAATCTTAAAGATTTTTATGTGTGTATAAACCTAACATCCCCATTCTCTCTGTATTCCAGTGCTGAACTATGAGAGCCTGTTGGAGTCGTGCTCTGAGTCGGATGAAGACAGCAGGACTTTGGTTTCTGATGACGGAGGCTTCGCTCAAGACGCCGTCAGCCCGGCTAGCGCTGAGGACGCTAGCAGCCGAGCTAACGTTCCCTCTCCACGGCTGGCCCAGGCTGTGCTGTCCTACCAAGCCCAGAACCATGACCCGATGCTGGGGAGACACACACACCTCAACGGGGCCCGTGAGTAATTTTTGGCTACTGAGTTAATTCCCGTTCACACCCATATATGAATGTTTATATTTTGGTTATTCACAACGGCACACTTTCTTGGATTGGCACCATTCCGTTTATTTTATTTTAACTTAAATGTGTTTGATCTCGTTGCTGCTCTCCTATCTTCCTTGTAAATTGTATATTCTGAATCGTTGCGGATTATTTAAATTTGACTTGTACCTACAGTATATTGCATATTTTCACGTTCCTTTTTTGGCGTTCAGTCTGTGGAAAACAAAGGAAGAATTTCATTATTGTGCATATGACAATAAACACTTTGAATCTTTGAATCTTGAATCTTGAATATTACCATGAATTCGTATATAGCTACTTATGTTAATTATTTTGAATTCCCTCGGGAAAAAAATAATTCACTAAATTCCTGAGCTTCAGATCCCATAGAACATTTCAGGAAATTTTAACCATAAAAAAAAAAGTTGAAAAAAAAAATGAAAATAAAAAGCATGTGGAGGACGGGAGGAAAGACAGACAGACAGACAGACAGACAGACAGACAGGCCGTGTCTGAACTGCCATACTAGCGTCCTACATCCTACATACTCATGCATACTCTCTACTCAAAGATCGATTGTGTATGCGAGCTGCGTCTAAACGTTCTCAGTTGAAGTATACTCAAGCAATGAAGAATTTCTTCTTCTTCTTATAAGATTCAGGCAGTTTAGACACTGTTAAGCTTCTAACCGCCCTCTACAGGTTAGATATTGAACTAGATTTTTACAGTCCTGTGTTCATCATCTGTGTTTTAGACCTCTTGTTTTATAATAATGATGTTTTGAGGCGGAGGATCCCTCCGACGCTCTCTGTCCGGCTCATCAGCACTCAGCTGTCTGTGAGTTGAGCTGGACGAGCCGCGGTGTGTGGAACAGCGATCTGTTCTAATCTCTCTCCACTATCAGACTCACAACACTCATTTCACTTAGTGACTCTAATGTTGTTAGGTATTTATCTTCATCTCTTATCTATTGTAAGAGTTTATGAATGACTGCACGTGCAGTTGTCAGATCGCGGAACCCCAAACAATGTTGTTGCCTAGCAACTTGCTCGAAAATATTTCATTTTCCTGGGCGGGTAGAATTGACCCAATGCATTATGGGGCGGTTGAGTAGGAAAAGTATACAATCGATTCATACCCAAAATCTTCCCGGAAGTTAGTACTCATCCGGGAATTTCTCACATACCCAAACTCGCATACCCAACCGTCACATACTCAAATTGAAGTCAAAATGAGTATGAGTAGGACGTTAGTATGGCAGTTCAGACACGGCCACAGACAGACAGACAGACAGACAGACGGGAGGAAAGGGACAAATATGAAAACAACCAGAAAAGAAGAAATAAAGTAAAACCCAGAATCAGGTTTGAGACGGAAAGAAGAAGTGATGACTCAGAGACAGAAGTGAAACCTTCTTCACCTCCATTTCAGCAGGAAGAAACAGAAACACAGAGCCGCCATTTTAGATCCAACAACAACAAAAGGAATCACTTATTGTATATAGCCCGTTTAGCCAAAGTGCATTACATAGTTTGTCTCGCTCTATAATATGTATTATAGAACAAGCTATACCCCCTCGCTCTGACCCCCTCC
>NW_027648155.1:22500-30917 GCF_949987685.1 Ammodytes marinus
ATCTGTCTGTCTGTCTGTCTGTCTGTCTGTCTGTGTGTCTGTCTGTCTGTCTGTCTGTCTGTCTGTCTGTCTGTCTGTCTCTCTGTCTGTCTGTGTAGCTGTGTATATTAAAGAACAGCATGTATTCAACCTAAACACTAACCCATTTCTTCTGGTTGTATTTCCAGGGGAGAAACCGTACGAATGCTCCAACTGTAAGAAGCGCTTCTCTCACTCCGGCTCCTACTCCTCTCACATCAGCAGCAAGAAATGTGTCGGCCTGCTGTCACTCAACGGCCGGATACGTAACCACAGCAACAGCAACAAGCCCGGAAGCTCCTCCCCCAACTCTGTGACATCATCACCAGGAAGTCCGGCCATCGCACAGTTACGCAACAAGCTAGAAAATGGCCGACAATCGACCCAGGACCAACACCAACAGATGGATATTAAAGCCGAACCGATGGATTTTAACGACTACCGGATGCTGCTGGCGTCTCAACACGGGTTTGGTGGCGCCGGCGTTTACATGAACGGGCACGCGGGGGTTCACGGCTCCTCCCACAATGCATTGCAACAACATCTGGGCAGTCTGGGGTTGCTGGGATACACAGGGAACAACCTAAACGAAGTCCAGAAGGTTCTACAGATAGTGGATAACACCGTGTGCAGACAGAAGGTACGAAGCAATGGCTTGGGGTTTTTATTTGTTATTATTATGTTTTAATACAATGTTTTGGGCACCTTTCATGCTTTATTAGACAGCACCTTTCATGCTTTATTAGACAGTTTGAGGAGACAGAGATGAAATGTGTCAGAGAGGGGAATGACATGCAGAGAACGACCCGGGCTGGATTCTAACCCGGGTCTGCTGTGAAGAGGACAGACAGACAGACAGACAGACAGACAGAGAGAGAGAGAGAGGGGAATGACATGCAGAGAACGACCCGGGCTGGATTCTAACCCGGGTCTGCTGTGAAGAGGACAGACAGACAGACAGACAGACAGACAGACAGACAGACAGACAGACAAACAGACAGACAGAGAGGGGAATGACATGCAGAGAACGACCCAGGCTGGATTCTAACCCGGGTCTGCTTGTGGAGGAGTTAGTGTGAATGCTGGAATCATACTTTCAGCAAGAAATGTATTGACGTTTAAAAATGTTGCATCTTTCATAACATACATTGTGTGGATTCAACTTATCAACTCCTTTTATACTTACAATCGGTGTATGAGTGTGTGAATGTGGTAAGATATGTAAAGCGCTTTGGGGCTGAGAAAATCGGCTAGAAAGCGCTATATAAGTCAAGTCCATTTACCATTTACCATTTATTAGAGCTTTTTAAAGCTGGGGTGGAGAATTTGGGGAGAAAATGGCAGTTGGGATAGAGATTCGAATCCAAATACCTCAACCGCTCCACTTGTTCTCTTTGGTCCCTCCCCTATGGTCCCTCCCTGACACGCTCTACACCAACAAAGTCGTGCCAAAGTGAATGGACAGTCCCAACAGCCAATAAGAACAGAGAATCGGAGCCTCGCTCTGATTGGTCAAAGTGTACAGCTCATGTTAATTTCAGAAATCACATACCCCAGCTTTAATCTTATCCAAATATTTTCCAAATCATTCAGCTATCACGTTTAGCATCCGGCTTTTCAGCATCCAGCATTCACACAAATTTTACAGGAAATGCATGTTCTAGTTTTATTTTCTTCTGTTTATTTGTGAACTAAATACATTTGTATGTGTCTTGGATTGTTTTATTTTGAAATATCTCAATCAAATGCCTTTTTCTTCTTCTTCTTCTTCTTCTTCTTCTTCTTCTTCTTCTTCTTCTTCTTCTTCTTCTTCTTCTTCTTCTTCTTCTTCTTCTTCTTCTTCTTCTTCTTCTCCTGCAGATGGACGGTAGCCCCGAGGAGATCTCTAAACTCCGGGCGTATATGAAGGAGCTCGGAGCGCAGATGGTCGGCCAGGGAAACCTCACCAAGAGCATCATCGACTTCACACTGGAGAAGGTCAACGAAGCAAAAAGCCTCATCGACTCGGACGTCAAGAACAAAACAGAATCGTCTCTCTCTCAGAACCATTTCACTCAAACACGCTCCGGTGAAATCAGCTGTGAAGATAAATCCATGGAAGGCCCGGTTCCCTTCTTACCGTTCTCCTGTCAGTTCTGTAAAGAGTCTTTCTCCGGCCCGATACCGCTGCACCAACACGAGAGATATCTGTGCAAAATGAACGAGGAGATCAAAGCGGTGCTGCAGCCCTTGGAGATAAGCAGCCCCGCTAGCCCGATTCACCCTTTCAAAGATAACGTCAACGTGCTTAAAGCCTATTTCGCCATGAACACCGAACCCAACTCGGACGAACTGCTGAAGATCTCCATAGCCGTCGGTCTGCCTCAGGAGTTCGTGAAGGAATCGTTCTCTCAGTGGAAAAGACAGAATTCCCGCCAAGGAGGAAGTGGAGGCGGCAGCAGCTATAAGAAAAAATCTGATTCTGAATATAGCATGATGAGCAGGTCACCGATGGATTTATTACAAGGAGGGTTTCATTCTAACGGAGACGCAGCCCATAAATTCACAAAGTTTACATCAAACAGACAGACAGGAGTAGGAGGAGGAGGGGAGAAGGGAGCGGACACACACACAGACACGATGAGAAGCAATACGTCGTCACCTCTCAATCTCTCCTCGACTTCTTCCAAAGCGTCTCAGACCAGCTCATACACTCCCAACAGTCTGCCTGAGGAGACGCATGGAGACAGTCCTCTGGACCTGTCTGTGCCCAAACACCTCATGGTCCACATGACGCCCTCTGTGGGGGGACGGCACGGGCACAACGGCTACAACGGAGAGGTGAGGAGGGGTTGGGAGGCAAAATACAGATGATATATTGATCTAGAAAGGCACATTAATGGTTGTTGTTCAGAAGGAAGAATCGAGATGTTGGATAAAGCCAGAGGAGTTAAAATAGTATTTTAATTTGTATAACATATTAGAGTCCAAAGTTTTTACTAAACAGATTTTGGATACAGCGTTTTTTCTTTTTATAAATCAAGAAATACTAAGTACAGGTCTTAAAAAATAAATTTTCATCATGTTTTTAAGAACAACATTTCTCATAAATCAGACAGTGAACAACATATAAACAAATCCTTCTGTAATAACCTTCAGAATAGTGCTGAGAATGATTATGGAAAGTTTAGTTGATGTAAGTGCTTTAGAAGTTGATATATTTCCTTCAGAGTATTAACATAACCCCTCTCCTCTCCTCTAGACACACGGGCGAGACGGTGGGTTAGATCTGCTCAACATAAAGAAAGAAGTCCTGTGTTCAGAAGGTGTGAGCTCGCTGCACCATAAGAGCCCCAGTCCTCTGTTTGGCCTCAACCCGTTTGGAGGTGGCCCTGCTGGGGTGTATAGCTCCCTGTCTGCCCATGGAGGAGGGTACCATGCTCCAGGCTTCATGACACAAACCCAGCCAAGCATCCCAGGATTGAGGCCCTATCCTGGGCTTGACCCCATGAGCTTCCTGCCTCACATGGCTTACACATACGGAGCCGCAGCCACGTTCTCCGACCTGCAACAGAGGAGAAAGTACCAGCGCAAACCGAGCTTCCAGGTAAAAACTGGCGAGATTTTATCCACCATTTTGGCGGTTGTAAACGGGTACGTAAACAACGAGGGCCCATCGTAGCTAGCAACATGCCAGTTCACAGAGTCTAGGCTGTGGATTAGGACTGAATTTCTCTCAGCTCACACACAGTACAGACAGGTAGTGGATCATGAGGAGATATTCACACAGTACAGACAGGTAGTGGATCATGAGCAGATATTCACACAGTACAGACAGGTAGTGGATCATGAGGAGATATTCACTGATTTTGACTAAAAGTGATTTTGACAAGAACAAGCGTTCTCCAGAATCACTGACCTTTGATGTATGCTGGCTGCTGGAAAACCTAAATGTCCCTGTTGCAATGAATAAATTATATCTTATATTATCTTAAGTCCATGTGAAAGTTTAGTTTTCTATTTTAAATTGAAGGTAAGGGTCTGTAGAAGGGTTAGGGTTAGGGTTAGAGGGTTAGGGTTAGGGTTAGGGTTAGGGTTAGAGGGTTAGAGGGTTAGGGTTAGGGTTAGAGGGTTAGGGTTAGGGTTAGAGGGTTAGAAGGTTAGAGGGTTAGGGTTAGAGGGTTAGGGTTAGGGTTAGAGGGTTAGAGGGTTAGGGTTAGAGGGTTAGGGTTAGGGTTAGAGGGTTAGGGTTAGAGGGTTAGGGTTAGGGTTAGGGTTAGAGGGTTAGAGGGTTAGGGTTAGAGGGTTAGAGGGTGAGAGGGTTAGAGGGTTAGGGTTAGGGTTAGAGGGTTAGAGGGTTAGAGGGTTAGGGTTAGAGGGTTAGGGGGTTAGAGGGTTAGAGGGTTAGAGGGTGAGAGGGTTAGGGTTAGAGGGTTAGGGGGTTAGAGGGTTAGAGGGTTAGAGGGTTAGGGTTAGAGGGTTAGGGGGTTAGAGGGTTAGGGGGTTAGAGGGTTAGAGGGTTAGGGTTAGAGGGTTAGGGGGTTAGAGGGTTAGAGGGTTAGAGGGTTAGGGGGTTAGGGTTAGAGGGTTAGAGGGTTAGGGTCTGTAGAAGGGTTAGGGTTAGAGGGTTAGGGTCTGTAGAACTATTTTGGTTCATGTGTCAAGAAACCAAATAAAAGCAGAACGAGCAGTTTGATTGACAGCTCGAGACACGATTCAGTTTAGGAGATTAATTAGTTCTGTGTTATTCACCTGGTGTCTGTCTGTATCTGTAGACAATCCCTCCATTCACACACACACACACACACACACACACGCACACACACACACACTCACTCACGCACACACACCTCCTTATTGAGGGGACTTACCTTTAAGCCCTGTCCAGACACTGGATCAGTAGGCAGTGGGGGGTGTCTCCGTGTGTGTGTGTGTGTGTGTGTGTGTGTGTGTGTGTGTGTGTGTGTGTGTGTGTGTGTGTGTGTGTGTTTGTGTGTGTGTGTGTGTGTGTGTGTGTGTGTGTGTGTGTGTGTGTGTGTGTGTGTGTCTCTGGGTGTGGAGTTGACAGGTGTGGGGATTATAATACGATCCGTCTCTTGGCTCGGCCCCAAACTGTTGCTACCTTTAAAACTAAACCCTAAAGTCTCTACGAGGAACTTTTAAATATTTCTGAAACAGTCTCATTTTTCCTCTGATGATCATAAATTACATGTAACAGCAAACGAGACCATCAGTGCAAAGAATGCTATTTTTATATAGTTTTTCTTAATGCCTTTGTCATGGGTATACGCTCACCCAGGAACAACAGCTGGCGTGGTAAAAAACACTACCGCTTTTGTCCAAAGGGGGCGCTAGAATTAACACACACAGAAATGCTGTTAACATGTAATTTATGTTCATCAGAGGAAAAATAAGACTGTTTCAGAAATATTTAAAAGTTCCTCGTAGAGACTTTAAAATCCTCTATGAAGCTGAATATTTAAGAGCTTGCCTTCTCTTTAAGGGGGAGCATTTCAATATTTAAAAAGTTCCGGTGGTGTAGTGGATAGAGCGTGTACCATATTGGCTCCGGCCTTCATTGCAGTGGTCGCGGGTTCAAATCCGACCCGTGGACCTTTACTGCAGGTCATCCCCCCTCTCTCTCTCTCTCTCTCTCTCTCTCTCTCTCTCTCTCTCTCTCTCTCTCTCTCTCTCTCTCTGTCTCTCTCTCTCTCTCTCTCTCTCTCTCTCTCTCTCTCTCTCTCTGTCTCTCTCTCTCGCTCTCTCTGTCTGTCTCTCTCTCTCTCTCTCTGTCTCCCCAATTCAACTCTGTACTGTCTAATAAAGCTTGAGAATGACAAAAAATAATAAAAAAAGTTCCTCGTAGCTACTTTAATAAAGCCTTACGAATGCATTTTAATAAACCTTGCGTTGTCTTTCAGGTGGAACTTTGAAATATTTCAAAAAGTTCCTCGTAGCTTCTCTAAAAAGCTATTTAAACCCTGTATTTTAATGTTACATATCAAATCAAATCAAATCAGTTTTATTTGTATAGCCCAAAATCACAAATAGACATTTGTCTCAGTGGGCTTTACATTCCATACAATATGACACCCTCTGCCCTTATCTATCTATCTATCTATCTATCTATCTATCTATCTATCTATCTATCTATCTATCTATCTATCTATCTATCTATCTATCTATCTATCTATCTATCTATCTATCTATCTATCTATCTATCTATCTATCTATCTATCTATCTATCTATCTATCTATCTATCTATCTATCTATCTATCTATCTATCTATCTATCTATCTATCCCTCTGCCCTTACACCCTTAGCTCGGCTGAGAAAAAACTCCCAGTAAAAAACCCTTTACCGGGATTAAAAAAAAATATATATGTTATATATGTATTTTAATAAATCTTGTGTTGTCCTTTCAGGGGGAGCTGCTATTGGACGGCGGGGGGGACTACCTGTCGGGGTTTGATGATGTCACAGAGGGCGACGTGCGGAGGCTGAAGAAGACAGACGGTGCGCTGAAGAAGACAGACAGTGGTACGTACGCCTGTGACATGTGCGACAAAACATTCCAGAAGACGAGCTCGCTGCTCAGACACAAATATGAACACACAGGTACATATACCGCTTGGTTTGGTTCTATTATATTCTTTTCTATTCTATTATTATTATATGATTCCTTTTCCTACCCCACACCCCCACACCCCCACACCCCACTATAACTGTGTTTATATACCGTTTGGAGTTCTATTCCATTCTATTCTTATTACCCATGCCATGCCCCATGCCTACACTATAACTGTGTGTACATATACCGCTTGGTTTGGTTCTATTATATTCTTTTCTATTCTTTTCTTTTCTATTATTATTATATTATTCCTTTTCCTACCCCACACCCCCATGCCTACACTTTAACTGTGTATATATACCGTTTGGAGTTCTATTCTTTATTACCCCCATGCCCCTCATGCTTACAGTACGGGTTAAGGCTCTTGCACACAGTATTTGTGATAACTCTTTGTGCCTTGTAGCAGTCAGTGAAGTAATAATGGCTGAAAACGTGAGAATTTATTCGTTTTTATTGTAAGAAAAGCTGCAAATGTAGTAATTTGCCAATAACGTAAAAGGTTTTCTGAACCGGGGGCGCCCTTAGCTCAGTTGGTAGGGCGTCCCCCCCCATGGGCCCTTAGCTCAGTTGGTAGGGCGTCCCCCCCCATGGGCCCTTAGCTCAGTTGGTAGGGCGTCCCCCCCCATGGGCCCTTAGCTCAGTTGGTAGGGCGTCCCCCCCCATGGGCCCACAGCTCAGTTGGTAGGGCGTCCCCCCCACCCCAGCAGCAGACCCGGGTTCGATTCGTTCTCTGCATGTCACTCCCCTCTCTGCCCCA
The DNA here is from genome assembly GCF_949987685.1 of Ammodytes marinus. NCBI lineage: Eukaryota > Metazoa > Chordata > Actinopteri > Uranoscopiformes > Ammodytidae > Ammodytes > Ammodytes marinus. The sequence goes on from NW_027648155.1 coordinate 29,887, forward strand.
TTTCACCTCTGTCTCTACACTATCAATAAAGCATAAAAATGCCCAAAAAAAAAAAAAAAAAAAAATAATTGTTTTCTGAACCTAATAAAGTAATGATTTTTTTGCCCATAATGTAATAATGATAATAATACGTTTGTGTTAAAAACCACCAATAATGAAATAACTTATTATATGAGCAAACACTGGGTTCAGAATCTTTTTTAACAGTACTGGCAAGTTTTATTATTATTACATTAAAACAATAAAACACCATGAAGTTATCAGCCATTAGTACATCTCTGTTGCTCCTTCTCCTTCATATCTCTGTTTCTTAGCCCCCCCCCCCCTCTGAGAGTCTGTTCTGTATGTTCTATTTCTGTTATTTTATTGTTTTTATCGTCTTAACGTGTTCCTTTCTCTACAGCGGGGGGTCGAGCTACATAAACATGCAGCGCCCCAAATATCTCATTCATACTGTGACCGCGTGTGTGTGTGTGTGTGTGTGTGTGTGTGTGTGTGTGTGTGTGTGTGTGTGTGTCAGCAACTGTGTGTGTGTGTGTGTGTGTGTGTGTGTGTGTGTGTGTGTGTGTGTGCGTGTGTGTGTGTCTGTTTGTGTGTCAGCAACTGTGTGTGTGTTTGTATATTTTTTTGTGTGTGTGTTCGGTGAGAATGTGTGTGTGTGCATCTGTGTTACAGTGTGTGTGACTCTGTGTGTGTGTGTGTGTGTGTGTGTGTGACTCTGTGTGTGTGTGTGTGTGTGTGTGTGTGTGTGTGTGTGTGTGTGTGTGTGTGTGACTGTACGTAGGAGATCAAAAGGAAATATTAATCACAGAAGAGAGTTGGTCCATTTCACTGGAAACAAACACTTTGATTTGAATTTGAATATCTAACAGTTGAACTATCGCTCAAACCCGGAGCAATACACACACACACACACACACACACACACACACACACACACACACACACACACACACACACACACACACACACACACTACACACACACACACACACTACACACACACACACACACACACACACACACACACA
>NW_027648154.1:0-2500 GCF_949987685.1 Ammodytes marinus
GGACTAAAGGACGAACTGCAAAGAATAATGAACTGCAAAGAATAATATACGGTTACTTAAACCTGCAGTGTGCAGAATTTTGATTCCTAGCAGATTTTGTAGATTAGTAGTAATTATAAAATTATAAATAAAGTAATTATAATATCCATAAGTACATTTAATTTAGTGCATAATAGCTAAAAAAAAAAAATTGTAATTATTTTTTTTCCCTTAGAAAAGGTCTCATATATGTCCATATTTCTGCATATTTTGGACCAAGGCCTAGTGCCGCCATCTTGAAAGTGTCATAGTTGGAATGTCATCAGGTGCATTGTTTAAAAATTTTAATTGTTCTTGTCCTTGAAGGCCACTGTAGCTTCTGTTATTATTCTAAAGGGTTGGGGTTACCCAGGGAGTGTTGCATTCTAGAACTTTGTAGAACTTTCTTGATGATGTCATATTACACACTGCTCCTTTAAATACCTGTGTATGTGCTCAGGTGGTAGAGCGGGTCGGCCAATGATTGAAGGGTTGACGGTTCGATTCCTTTCTTTCTAGCTGTGTTGCTATCGGTGTATGAATGTGTTTGTGTGAATGGCAACGTGTAAATGGGAACAGGTCTCCCTTGAAAAGAGTCTCCGGTCTCAATGGGATTTACCTTTAGAATAAAGGTTAAAAGAAAATGGCCTTCGACAAATTAACATGAAAAAAAAAATGTACTAGTCACAAAATAATAGACAATCCCCCGTAAATGGATGAATGCTGCAGACAGAAATCGTTAATTAGCAGTTGAAACCTGAAACAACCTTCAATATTTTATTTATTTATTTTCATTATTCAATTTAATTAATGTTTAATTCATGCAGGCACAGTTTGTCTGGGCCTTTCTTTCTATCCGTGTTGATGTCGCAAACACACAGCCTCGGATGGAGGGATGGATGGCTGGATGGATGGATGGAGGGAGGGATGGATGGATGGGTGGGTGGGTGGATGGATGGATGGATGGATGGATGGATGGATGGATGGATGGATAGATGGATGGATAGATAGATAGATAGATAGATAGATAGATAGATAGATAGATAGATAGATAGATAGAGCAGCTGCTGTAATATCGTCTGTCTGCTGTTTTTGTTTAGTTCAAGGTCGGACGGTCGGTAGTGGGCCCGGTCTGTATTCGCCTTTAGAGAAACAAAATAGTTTTTTTTAGCACGAGATAGCTTTACAAAATAGACTTAAATTGAAATTGCGTGCAGTTTCTTTTGCAGTCTATCCTCAAAATCGAGAACCGTACTGTACCAAACCGTGATTTTTGTGTACCGTTACACCCCTAGTGCAAACGGCCTGACATTGTTGTTGTAGAGAGAGAGAGAGACAGAGAGAGAGAGAGAGACAGAGACAGAGAGAGAGAGAGAGAGAGAGAGAGAGGCAGAAACGTCCTCACTCAGCTGTGGGGCTTTTTCCTCTCTCCACATTGGTGACAAATCAATCTCTGTCCTTGATCAGTGAATTACCGGCCTTTCTCACAGACACACACGCACGCACGCACATACACACACACACACACACACACGCGCAGACAAACACACACGCAGACACACACACCTTCACAGAGCCAGCAGTGCACAGCTTCATTATGAGACTCTTTGTCAGCAGCTACTGGGTTCTCTCCCACTGCATCTGTCACATCCCTCTATCAATCCACCCCTTTCGTGTATGTGTGTGTGTGTGTGTGTGTGTGTGTGTGTGTGTGTGTGTGTGTGTGTGTGTGTGTGTGTGTGTGTGTGTGTGTGTGTGTGTGTGATTTCTTTTTGAAGCTATTATGCTCTTTTTGCTTTCATCATAATTTTATTCTAACGCAGACTGGAAACCTGGTTTAAAATAGAAGAAAAAAATCAACATATGCTATCAACGTCTTAAAGCTGGGGTATGTGATTTCTGATTGGTCAAAAGTTAACATGAGCTGTACACTTTGACCAAGCAGAGTGAGGGTCCGATTATCTGTTCTTATTGGCTGTTGGGACTGTCCATTCACTTTGGCACCGACTTTGTTGGTGTAGAGCGTGTCAGGGAGGTACCAAAGAGAACAAGTGGAGCGGTTGAGGTATTTGGATTCAAATCTCTATCCCAACTGCCATTTTCTCCCCAAATCCTCCACCCCAGCTTTAATTAATAAGTATTTACAAAAATCAGATTGAAAATAATCTTGAAGCATTTAAATATCAAACTTAAATGACAATATCTTTAAATTTGGATCGATAAATATGCCTATAACTCTTTCAGATGTTTTACTATCGTGCAACTAACTCCCAAATAGACAGACAGACAGACAGACAGACAGACACACAGACACACAGACACACAGACACACAGACAGATAGACACACAGACACACAGACAGACAGACAGACACACAGACACACAGACAGACAGACAGACAGACAGACAGACACACAGACAGACAGACAGACAGACAGACAGAGACACAGACATAGTATCATGCAACTAACTCCCCATCTTC
>NW_027648152.1:2500-7500 GCF_949987685.1 Ammodytes marinus
CAGCTCATGAAGCCTCGCAGCATCACAACACAACAGACGCAGATCAACACAAGGTTTGTCTGTTAATATGTCTGTTAATACGTCTGTTACGCAAAGCGTCATTGTGTTAATGAAACGGTTTAGTCCATCGACCTACAAAGGTTTAGTCTGGGATCTCTAGCTATAGCCTATATCTATCCGTCTATCTATCTATCTATCCGTCCATTCATGCATCTATCTATCCATCTATCTGTCTGTCTGTAGCCTATATCTATCTATCCATCCATCTATCTATCTATCTATCTATCTATCTATCTATCTATCTATCTATCTATCTATCTATCTATCTATCTATCTATCTAGGCCTATCTATCTATCTATCTATCTATCTATCTATCTATCTATCTATCTATCTATCTATCTATCTATCTATCTATCTATCTATCTATCTATCTATCTATCTCTCTTCGTTCATATTTATATCGGGTCCATAATGACGTATGTTCATCACTGCAGCGGAGAGAATAATTTCCGTTATCTCTGTGGTCTACGGCGGCTCGCGCTGGCCAACGCCTCGTGACGTCAGAGTAACAAACCGATCACTTTGATCATCACCGGCCTGTCTATTCTTTATCTAACACTGGATATTAAAGGTGCAGTCAGTGATTCTGGTGAACGCTTGTTGTTGAAATCAGTGAATATCTCCTCATGTTCCACTACCTGTCTGTACTGTGTGTGTGCAGTGTTAATACACAGCCTAGGCTCTGTAAACTGGTATGTAAACAAAGGGTCCACCGTACCTATCAATATGCCAGTTTACAGAGCCTAGGCTGTGTATTAACCCAGATTATATTCCAGTGCACACACAGTACAGACAGGTAGCGGATCATGAGGAGATGTTCACTGATTTAGACAAAAAGTGATTTTGACAACAAGCGTTCTCCAGAATCACTGGAAGAAAGAAATACAAATAATGTTCTGAACACATTGATCATCAGAGGAGAAATGAGACACAGACAGACAGACAGACAGACAGACAGACAGACAGACAGACAGACAGACAGACATACAGACAGACACACTCACACACACACACACACACACACACACACACACACACACTAACCAGCTGTTTGTGTTCTCTCCCAGATGGCTGTGGTTGCCTCTCTGCTATTGGCCGGGCTGCTGTTAGGGGGCGTGTCCGGGCAGGATGAGCTGTCCAATAGAAACACAGACTTCGCTGTTCGTCTGTTCCGCTCTGTCGTCGCCCGTAGTGATGACAACGTCCTGCTCTCCGTGGTTACGCTCTCTGCTGCCATGACGACGCTGGTCAACAACACGGAGGGAACGGCCCGGGACCAACTGACGCAGTCCGCAGGTCTGAACCCCTAACCCCTAACCCCTAGGATCTAACCCCTAACCCCTAACCCCTAACCCCTAACCCCTAACCCCTAACCCCTAGGATCTAACCCCTAACCCCTAACCCCTAACCCCTAACCCTAACCCTAACCCCTAACCCCTAACCCCTAACCCTAACCCCTAACCCCTAACCCTAACCCTAACCCCTAACCCCTAACCCCTAGGATCTAACCCCTAACCCCTAACCCCTAACCCCTAACCCTAACCCCTAACCCTAACCCTTAACCCTAACCCCTAACCCCTAACCCCTAACCCTAACCCCTAACCCCTAACCCTAACCCTAACCCCTAACCCCTAGACCCTAACCCTAACCCCTAACCCTCTGGACCTGTTTACAGAAGCTAGCCCCTAACCCCTAACCCCTAGCCCCTAACCCCTAACCCTCTGGACCTGTTTACAGAAGCTAGCCCCTAACCCCTAACCCCTAAGCCCTAGCCCCTAACCCCTAACCCTTAACCCTTAGCCCCTAACCCTCTGGACCTGTTTACAGAAACTAGGCTCTAACCCCTAACCCCTAACCCAGTATGAACCTGTTTACAGAAACTAACCCCTAACCCTAACCCTTAGCCTAGGCTGTGTATTAACCTGTTTACAGAAACTAGGCCCTAACCCCTAACCCTTAGCCTTAGTCTAGGCTGTGTATTAACACATACAGGTTTACAGAAGCTAGGCTGTATTGCATTTGTGTCAGTACTTTAAACAGTGTGTGTGTGTGTGTGTGTGTGTGTGTGTGTGTGTGCCTGTGTCTCAGATATGTTGCAGACTCTAAGCCCCGCCCCCTCTGGACTGAAACAGGGCGTGGCCTATTTCCCCTCCAGTGACATCACAGTGACATCATCGTACCAGGAAGTGCTGCAGGCGTTCGGCTGCAGCGCTCAGACTGTCGACTACAGCGCCGGGCAGGACGCAGAAGATTCTATTAACAGGTCTGTCTGTCTGTCTGTCTGTCTGTCTGTCTGCCTGTCTGTCTGTCTGTCTGTCTGTGTGTCTGTCTGCCTGTCTGTCTGTCTGTCTGTCTGGGGTTGCCATTCAGCGCCAACGGCCCCTCCGACCACCACCTCAAACATACAGCAGTCATACACATTCACACGAGGCAAGGTGGGTGAAGTGTCTTGCCCAGGGACACAACAACCAGAGCGGGGATCGAACCGCCAACCCTTGGATCGTTGGCCAACCCGCTTAACCACCTGAGCCACGGTCTCCTAACATGTCTCCTAACATGTCTCCTAGCTGCGCCCAGGGCGTGACAGGAGAGGTCTCTAACATGTCTCCTAACATGTCTCCTAACATGTCTCCTAACATGTCTCCTAACATGTCTCCTAACATGTCTCCTAGCTGGGCCCAGGGCGTGTCTCCTAACATGTCTCCTAACATGTCTCCTAACATGTCTCCTAACATGTCTCCTAACAGCTGGGCGCAGGGTGTGACAGGAGAGGTCTCCGGGGGGAAGGAGCTGGTCACAGGGCTGCAGTCTGATACTAAGCTGCTGCTGGCTGCTGCAGCCGCTTACACAGGTACGAGAATAATAATGATGTAGATATGTTTTATATGTCTGTCTGTCTGTCTGCCTGTCTGTCTGTGTGTCTGTCTGCCTGTCTGTCTGCCTGTCTGTCTGTCTGTCTGTCTGTCTGTCTGTCTGTCTGTCTGTGTACTCACTAACCTGTCCTTATGGGGACTTCATTATATATAATATATTCCTCTCCTCTCCTCCTCTCCAGTCCAGTTGTCTCCGTCCTTCAACGCCTCCCTGACGACGGACGAGCGTTTCTACGTCGACCGTTACCACGTTGCCATGGTGCCCATGATGCTGCGCAGCGGGAAGTTTGCGTTAGCATACGACCGCTCCGTTAGCGCCGGCGTGCTAAAGCTAACGGCGGCGGACGGGGCGGCCATGTTGGTTGTGCTGCCCGATGAAGGTAAAAACTATAATACATTGTGTTCTTTAGCCTTATGTATTATTTTGGTTTATTGCCTTTGATGAATGTGTTTTGTTTTATATTTTCTTTAGTTTGTGACTGTAAAGCACTCTGAGCTGCATTTTATGTATGAAGGGCGCTATACAAATAAAGATTATTATTATTATTATTATTGTTATTATGTATGAAGGGCGCTATGCAAATAAAGATTATTATTATTATTATTATTGTTATTATGTATGAAGGGCGCTATGCAAATAAAGATTATTATTATTATTATTGTTATTATGTATGAAGGGCGCTATGCAAATAAAGATTATTATTATTATTATTGTTATTATGTATGAAGGGCGCTATACAAATAAAGATTATTATTATTATTATTATTGTTATTATGTATGAAGGGCGCTATGCAAATAAAGATTATTATTATTATTATTATTGTTATTATGTATGAAGGGCGCTATACAAATAAAGATTATTATTATTATTATTATTATGTATGAAGGAATAAATACTCCTGTCCCTCAAGGGCATCTCTCTCCCACATGAAGAATGTCTCCTCTCTGTGTTCCCTCTCCTGCATCTATCTGAACAAGGAACATTTAGATCACACCGTTTCATTTGAGTTAATCTCATAAAATGATCAGTTGATCTGTATATACATTTATATTGATTGTTAGTTGATTCTATCAAATCTATTTTTCCTGTCAAAGGCGTTGCCCTGGGAGACCTGGAGCAAGAAGTCACCGGGGAGAAAATAAAAGCCTGGATACGATCGCTCAAGAAAACGTGAGAATCTCTTTCTCCCCCCCCCCTCTCTCTCTCTCTCTCTCTCTCCCTCTCCCTCCCTCCCTCTCCCTCCCTCTCTCTCTCCCCCTTCTCTCTCTGTCCCTCTCACTCCCCCCCTCTCTTCCTTCCCTCCCTCTCCCTCCCTCTCTCTCTCTCTCTCACCCACATCAAGTTAAAAGTTGACTCTGACTTGATGTGAATGTGTTTTATTGTGTGAACAGGAAGCTGGAGGTGCAGCTGCCGCGGTTTGTGATGGAGCGTTCCTATTGGCTGAGAGACGTGATGCAGAACCAGCTGGAGATCAAACAGGTGTTCCAGGATGATGTCATCAGCATGGGCGGAGCTAGAGGGCCTGGACTCACACAGGTAAACAGGCCCTGCGTTCTGAATCGCATACTTTCTACTATATAGTTTGGTAGAAAAAAGATTTAGGATGTCCTGATTCTTGTGGCCAGATTTAGGATGGTTAGAAGTACCCGGATGTCCTACTTCATCCGGCCAAGATTGTTAGTGTTGAAAACTGCATCCTATTTGGGCGATTCTGACCCACAATCCAATGCGCACGCAAAGTGACGTCACATCGACGAAGCCTCCATATGAAAACAAACGGGGATGAGACGGATATAAAAGCAAGAGGCAAGATCAAGGCGCCATGTTAGGATGAAATAAGAGAGTAAAAGTATGTCCCAATAGTATGCCTACTGCATCCTAACTAGATTATTTTTATCGTCGGATGTAGTATGTAGAATAGAAAAAAGAAAGAGTATGAGATTCGGAATGCAGGGAGTGTCTAGATAGCATGCATTATGCTACCACTGGGACATACTTTAACTTATTTATTTCATCCTAACATGGCGTCTTGATCTTTCCTCTTGTTTTTATATCCGTCTCATC
>NW_027648152.1:15000-57500 GCF_949987685.1 Ammodytes marinus
ATTCAAAAACGTTCTATCCACAGATGCACTGAAGTCTGCTGCATCTTTTGGCATAGGCCACAAGCGCACAATAATTATTATTTCAAATAATTTTGCTAAGACCATCGATGATGAAAGGGTAGCGTTTTAAATATTTGCTCATAAATGCGAAACCATTCACCGAATAAAGACCAAACTTTAGACATGTTTGTCTCATGGCTCTGAGGAAAGTCCTACAGTTGTGTTACATCACTCCACAAGGGGCCGCCAAAAAACTAAAAGTATATTTCTCCTTATCCACTTGAGCCTTTTTCTCTGTGATTTTTTTGCTTTTTGTTTCTCTCAGATCTTGACGGAGAGAAAACATGGCGAGTACAGAAGAGATCCTCTTGGGGATTTTGGAGGATTTAAGTGACGGAGACTTTGAGAAGTTAAAGTGGTTTCTGTCAAAGCCAAATATCCTTCGCGACTTTCCAGCAATCGCTCAGAGTCGACTGGAGAATGCAAACCGGATGCGCACTGTGGATCTGCTGGTGCAGACCTACAATACAGAAACTATTCAAGTGACCAAGATGGTTTTGGACAAGATCAATAGAAGGGATTTATTAGAGCCCCTTTCAGAGACCAAAGGTGAGTCATGGAAAGATGGAACAGGTGATATCACAACACGTCATCTCATAGACAGATTGTCCCCTGAAGGCTTGTAAAGAAAGCCGGGCTATGTCCAGCTGGCTCACTGATAAACCCTTCAGGACGTCATCTCATAGACAGATGGATGAACTGGACAGAAAACATTTTGCTGTTAAACATAAAACATCCCATGAAGTCAGAAATGTGTTGTTAGAAAGTGTTTCCATGACTAACGTTTACTAGCATCCTCTCACTGATGTCATGTTGCTTTGTAGCTTCCAGGAAACCAGACAGACCAGAAACAGAGGAAGATCTGGACCAGTCCTCTGCTTCTGGGGAGGCTCTTCAGCCAGGGCCCGAGGCCTCCAACAAAGCTCTGTAGGTGGACACATCAAACATTTCAATAGTGCTCATTTTATATGATCCACATTTTGTTTTTTGTGTTCACTAATTCTCCTTCTGCAAATCCCTGGATTCCCGTTCAAACCAGGAAGTGTCTGTTTCTCTGTCACACTGACAAACTGAGGAACACTGCTTCATGTTGAACAGCAGTTAGGACTCATGTTGATAGAAAATCATTCTGACTGTGTTTCTTCCTCCAGGATGGACCACGGTGGAGAGCAGAGGTTAAAACCTGGTCTGAGGCAGTGTAAGTGTGGATTCAGTTTGAGTTAAGTTTTCTTTCAGTGTGTTAATTCTAGCGCCCCCTTTGGACTAAAGCAGTAGTGTTTTTACCACGCCAGCTGTTGTTCCTGGGTGAGCGTATACCCATGACAAAGGCATTAAGAAAAACTATATAAAGATAGCATTAGTTGCACTGATGGTCTCGTTTGCTGTTACATGTAATTTATGCTCATCAGAGGAGAAATTTGACTCTTTCAGAAATTTTAAAAGTTCCTCGTTGCTCCTTTAATTAGTCAATTTACACATTGACATTCTTCTTTAAAACATGAGGCCACAGTAACCTTGATCTCCAAAATCTAAAGAGTCCATCTTTGAATTAGACCAGCGCTCCTGATAATAAGGAGAATAGAAATGAAGAACATCAAAGGACAGACACAGAATAAAGCCTTCAGGTGTCTGATGATAAACTGCTGCTGTGTCTTTTTCTCTCCATCAGATTCCTGTGAACTCACACTGGACACAAACACAGTGCACAGAAACCTCATACTGTCTGACAGCAACAGGAAGGTGACATGGGTGTGGGAGAAGCAGCCATATCCTGATCATCCAGAGAGGTTTGACTTCTGGTGTCAGCTGCTGTGTAGTAATGTTCTGACTGGTCGCCGTTACTGGGAGGTCGAGTGGAGCGGAGCGGTTTATATATCAGTGAGTTACAGAGGAATCAGGAGGAAAGGAAGCAGTAAAGACAGTGGGTTTGGAGCGAATGATCAGTCCTGGAGTCTGAGATGCTCTGATGGTGGTGATGAAGATGCTCCTCGTGGTTACTGGGTCCATCACAATGACAGAGAAACACACATCCCCTCCACCTCTGTCTCTCACAGAGTAGCAGTGTATGTGGACTGTCTTGCTGGCTCTCTGTCCTTCTACACAGTCTCCTCTGACTCACTGATCCACCTCCACACCTACAACACCACATTCACTGAACCTCTGTATCCTGGGTTTGGGGTCTGGTTAGTTGGTTCCTCACTGTCTCTGTGTGATGTGTAGGAGGGAGATAACTTCCAGTCCTGAGGTTTAGATGTTGGTGGTGGACGAGGCTTCACTCAGTTCATATCTGACTCACTGACTGTGACTTTAATGTCAGAAATGAGTTTTTCTTAGAGATGGTTAAATGATCTCCTCAGGGCTGAACTTTTACTAACTGTGTTTACTTTGATTTTCACTTTAATACATTTATTCTTGGATCAGAATGTTGCTATAAATATATTATCATTAAAATTATCTTTATTATTACTATTATTTTTACTGATTTGTATGAATTTCTTTCTGAGATGATGTCATCCCAAACCACAGGGTCAGATCACGTGACTCCAACAGCAGAGATTAAAGGTGTAGTCAGTGATTCTAGAGAACACTTGTTGTCAAAATCAATTGATGTCAAAAATCAGTGAATATCTCGTCATGATCCACTACCTGTCTGTACTGTGTGTGCACTAAAACAACGCCAGTGTTAATACACAGCCTAGGCTCTGTAAACTCGTATGTTGCTAGCTATGGGGGTGAAAAGTATTCACTACCTTCATTCTGATACAGTGCAGTGTACAGAATGTTATGCAACACCTCTCAGAGTCTAGCTCTTTATGTCTGTGATTGAACTCTTTTAGTTTTCTGATATGTGGATTTTAAATGTTGGGTTCTTTGGTTGCTAATGACTGTAGCTGTTATTATTATTTAGTTCAATAAAGATTTAAAGACAAAAAAAACTGTTGAATTGTTTCATTTCAGATTAATATTATGACTTTACAAAATACGTAACATTATATTTTACTACACTTAATTTACAATGTAACTATATTGTACGTTTTACCAATGCCCCTAACCCAGTGGTTCTCAATTATTTTCTGTCATGCCCCCCCTAGGGGACAGAAATGTTTTCGCGCCCCCCCTAAATTGAAATACTATTGAGAACCTGCTAATATTTATTTATTTATCTGTACAAAACCATTGTATGAGTTTCTGGCACGAGCATTCTGCATACAATCACCTTATTATCAAATTAGATAACAGAAATTAGCTGAGATAACTTCTGCAGCAGTCTGTGTGAATCTCAGCACAGAAAAACAAAAGCAAATGATTCACTGAGGTTTGCATTTCATTCAAAACATTTTTAAACTAAACATTGTTAAGGTGGTGTTTTTTATTATTATTATAGGCCAATAGGCCATCTGTGACGCGACAACCAATAATTCATTAATGTTATTATTAGTCTAGTTGCTTGATTTCTTTTTAAATAGCCTACAGAGACACTTGGAGACACGTGGACATTTATTTACTGCAAATCGCGGCCTTTCGCGCGGATATGACCATACACAAGCACACATCGCGCTTGCTAGCACTTTGACTGAAAAAAACAAAAAAATACTTTTTTTTTTTTTTTGTCAGTTGGAAATCAAGTCAGCCCGCGCCCCCCCCTGACAACTCACGGCGCCCCCCCAGGGTTATGTCCTACTTCATCCAGCCAAGATTGTTAGTGTTGAAAACTGCATCCTATTTGGGAGATTCTGACCCACAATCCGGTGCGCACGTGAAGTGACGCCACATCAATGGAGCCTCCATGTGAAAACAAACAGGGAAGCGACGGATATAGGTTGCGTTCCGAATCGCATACTCTTTCTTTTTTCTATTCTACATACTACATCCGACGATAAAAATAATCTAGTTAGGATGCAGTAGGCATACTATTGGGACATACTTTACTCTCTTATTTCATCATAACATTGCGCCTTGATCTTGCCTCTTGCTTTTATATCCGTCGCATCCCCGTTTGTTTTCATATGGAGGCTTCGTCGATGTGACGTCACTTCACGTGCGCACTGGATTGTGGGTCAGAATCGCCCAAATAGGATGCACTTTTCAACACTAACAATCTTGGCCGCATGAAGTAGGACATCCGGGTACTTCTAACCATCCTAAATCTGGCCACAAGAATCGGGACATCCTAAATCTTTTTTCTACATAGGGGAGAGTGGCCTATGTTGTGCAACTTTTCACTCAAAGTGACTTTAAAGTGAGGCCTTGACAGTAAAGTCTCCAACTCAAATATGTACATATATTTCAGGGTGTTGTGCATCCCTGGCAATAAAAACTTTGGATCTGGAATAAACTGTAGAAGAAATATAGCTTTCGGAAAAAAAGTTGTCTTGATGCACAACTTGCCCCCGGTGTGGTGTAAGTTGTGCGGTTGGAGAGAATACCATGGGGTGAATTGTGCCATTGCTATATATCTCATAAACTGTAATGTAAGACAAATCCATTAGACAATCACTTATTTAAGGTGTATTTAAAGTAAATAAAGTAAATAGTTGACAAAGATTGAAGGACAATTTTCTTAAACAAGGCCTAGCAGATCTAATGGTTTTACCTGCAAAGCTCACAATGACAAAGTCACCATCATCATCTTTCTGGCCATCTGAACTCTCATCAGTGGTGTCGTTAAGTGGAATGGAGATGTCACTCTCTTCTGAGCTACTGAAGACAATCACTTTCTTTTGGTGACCAGCGTATACAGCCATGCCACTGGCACAACTCTCAGAAATGTACTTTGCACTAGTTGCTCCGTGCTTGTGGAACCAACTGCCACCTGACAAATGTGATTCCCCCTACATTTCTGCCTTTAATTCAAGGCTCAAAACCCATATGTACACCCTGGTGTTTCCTCCCCATTAACTATCTTACCTCTGCACTACTATCTGTGTTTATGTGGATGTATGGGCTTTACGTCTTTTATTTTGGTTATTGTTATTTTACCTTCATTGTTTACCTACTGAATGCACTATGTACAGCACTTTGGACAGTGCAAACTGTCATAAATGTGCTTTTATAAATAAATTTTACTTACTTACTTACTTATAACTCACCCAGGCCCTTTGGCACAAATCACCCCAATCCCAGAAATTTGGATAATAAGCATGATGCAGCAATTTAGGGCTGACATCGTGCTTACTGTATAGACTCAAAATATAGCATACCAAAGCACTAAAATATGTGTCAAATGTTTTCAAACTTGTCTATAATTGTTCAGACACAATAATTAAAAAACCTTGATCATGGAAATTTTACTTTGAAAGGCAAAACACAGTTTTTTGAGCTTAAATGTGCTTATATCTTATTCCTTGTGTCTCCCTTCTTTACAGGATGAGTCAAATGGATGGCTCTTCTTAAATATGTGGTCACATTTCCAATTTCTTCCATGGTTTTCTAGAAACAAGGCGTGGCACAACTTCCAAAATGCACAACTTAGGCCACTCTCCCCTACTATATAGTAGAAAGTATGCGATTCGGAACGCAACCATAAAAGCAAGAGGCAAGATCAAGGCGCAATGTTATGATGAAATAAGAGAGTAAAGTATGTCCCAATAGTATGCCTACTGCATCCTAACTAGATTACTTTTATCGCCGGATGTAGTATGTAGAATAGAAAAAAGAAAGAGGAGGAGATTCGGAACGCAGGGTGTGTCTGTGAAACCGGTCCATTCACTTTTTATTTTCTCATGTTTATAGTAAAACTTAACGTGTGATTTAACATGTCTTTGCAAAGTTTTTTTTTTTGTATAAGTAACGCGCTAAGCCCCGCCCCTTATTAACCATAGGCCCCTCCCACAACAGGAAACACACATCTTCACTTGGTTCATATTAAAGCTGGGGTAAGTGATTTCTGATTGGTCAAAATGAACATGAGCGGTACACTTTGACCAATCAGAGCGAGGCTCCGATTCTCTGTTCTTATTGGCTGTTGGGACTGTCCATTCACTTTGGCACGACGTTGTTGGTGTAGAGCGTGTCAGGGAGGGACCATAGGGGAGGGACCAAAGAGAACAAGTGGAGCGGTTGAGGTATTTGGATTCAAATCTCTATCCCAACTGCTATTTTCTCCCCAAATCCTCCGCCCCAGATTTAACTTTTAATTCGTTCATTTTTATAGTGAAGCTAAATCGGTCCAAACTGAAAAACATAAACACACAGAGAGGTGCATCTCATATTATTAGAATATCGTGACAAAGCTCATTTCTTTCTGTATTTTAATTCAAAAAGTTTCATATGTTCTAGAGTCATTCGATGTAAAGTGATTTATTTCATTTTATTCTGATATTTTGCAGTTTCCGGCTTTCTGATGTTTATAGTAAAACTAAGAGTGTGATTTAAAATGTCTGTGCAAAGCCGTTTGACTTCTCACTGGGCTGCGACTGTCGGCCACACACACACACACACACACACACACACACACACACACACACACACACACACACACACACACACACACATTACTAACAGTATTAAAGGCGGAGTTCACAAACTGTCTCTATTTTGTGCAACATTCACAAACGCGTCGTAACCGATTCAGTTCTGAGTGAAGAAGCTTTTCTCTAATTCTCGTGTATTTTTTTTCTCTCGCAATTTTGTGTTCCGATCTGATGTCATAGGGCTTAGGCCACGCCCCTTTAATCTGATGTCATAGATCTTAGGCCACGCCCCTTCAACCCGACCTGATGACATCACCGGTCTGTGTTTACTGCTAATGAGCTGTTAGCACGTTAGCTTGTGTTAGCATGTTAGCTCGTGTGTTAGCATGTTAGCTTGTGTTAAGAACAATAACTCATGATGTAATCGATTCTGTATTAACCAATAAACGTGTCACAAACGGCCTCTGGTTCATTCATAATGTAACTATGGATCTGTCTGTCTGTCTGTCTGTCTGTCTGTCTGTCTGTCTGTCTGTCTGCCTGTCTATCTATCTATCTATCTATCTATCTGTCTATCTATCTATCTATCTATCTATCTATCTGTCTATATGTCTGTCTGTCTGTCTGTCTGTCTGTCTGTCTGTCTGTCTGTCTGTCTGTCTGTCTGTCTGTCTGTCTGTCTGTCTGTCTATCTATCTATCTATCTATCTATCTGTCTGTCTGTCTGTATGTCTGTCTGTCTGTCTGTCTGTCTGTCTGTCTGTCTGTCTGTCTGTCTGCGTTCCAAATCTCCTCTTTCTTTTAAAACCTTTTAAAGACTCTTAAAGGTAATGCCAGTGTCAGGCCATAGGAGGATACAATGGAAGTCCTGACACACGTTACGGTTCTTTTAACATACGAAAAAGTTACACACTGTGGCTTTAAAGAACACTGGAGGTGATGAACACACAGGGCGGAGACTGTGTGTGTGTGTGTGTGTGTGTGTGTGTGTGTGTGTGTGTGTGTGTGAATGTGTGTGTATGTGAATGTGTGTGTATGTGTGTGTATGTGAATGTGTGTGTATGTGTGTGTGTGTCTTTAAAGGCGGAGACTGTGTGTGATCATAAACCTTTGTGAACTCCGTGCTGTCAGTGACATGTTCGTTCTCTCTTGAAGAAGCTGATCGATTTCTCCTTCACTGATCGGATCCACGCAGATTATTCTCCCCTTCAGAAGGTAAAACACACAGACACACACACACACACACACACACTTCAGAAGGTAACACACACACGCACACACACACACGCCATCAGACAGACAGACAGACAGACAGACGGGCAGGCAGACAGAATAATAAATTTCACACATTGAATTCATAATGCAGCTTTTAATGAGGGTTTTAAAGGGTAATTCCTTTTTTCTGATTTCAATATACATTTTCTTGCTGCTTTATTCGATTCACAAAGTTATTGAGCCTTTCCGTGACGCTCGGGGCCTTGTGCTCGTAGATAAATGCTAATGAGCCTCTGGAAGCACCAAGCCCTCGTTGGGAAATGGCTTTAGAATGTTTGATCTTTCTATAGTTCCTAAACTCAGTGTAGTATGAATGTAGGAATCAGATCAACATCATAATCTTTTAGGACATTACAATACAATAATGTATCGTTTACATAATGTCTTTATTCAGACAGATTTGACTCCAACATTCATTCTGTTAATTATTACTTTTCACTGTGTGATAAACAGTAAAGGTTTTCTACGTGCAGCATCAAGGTTCAAGGCTCTCATCATAAAGTAATAAAATCGTCAGAGTACAATGGTAGGTGTGTGTTACCTTATGGACACACACACACACACACACACACACACACACACACACACACACACACACACACACACACACACACACACACACACACACACACACACACACACACACACACAGCCCTTCTGCATAGTTAGTGTGTTACCTTATGGAGATGGCCATCAGTCACTATAAGGACTTTGGGGGAGACGTGGCTGAAGCATTGTACTGTTGCAGAGGGGGACAGGAGAAAAACGCCTGTTCACCATGTATTATAATGCTGACCCAAAATATAGATATCCCTTCAATTGAACAGTAAATTAAGGATTTGTTTCACTCTTTTAGTTTGCTGCCAGAATAGAAATATACAAAGGCATAAAACAAGTATAAGGGAATAGAAATAAAACGTATAAATAAATGTCCACGACAACCTGTAAAGAAATAATATATCAAATATTTATATCAAACTTTGAAAGGAAAGTTGGTTTAAAGCTGATTTCTGATTGGTCAAAGTTATCGTGAGCTGTACACTTTGACAACATTCATTCTGTTAATTATTACTTTTCACTGTGTGATAAACAGTAAAGGTTTTCTACGTGGAGCATCAAGGTTCAAGGCTCTCATCATAAAGTAATAAAACTTCAGTACAGTCGTCCTGATCATCCAACACTGGTTAAAGGGCAACAGACAAACAGAGATCAGGTTAACAAGACGTTATGTTTTCAAGACTTACGTTATCAGTGATGTTTCGGTGCTAGACCTCAGGTAAACCGTCTGTCAGTACCAATAAATCTCAAACATTATTATCTGCCCAACCGAGGATAAGACGCACCACATAGACTCAATAGACGGTCACTCAGTCAGAGTGTAATGAACCTGTCTCCCTCCCTCCCTCCCTGTCTGTCTCTCTCCCTGTCTGTCTCTCTCCCTGTCTGTCTCTCTCCCTGTCTGTCTCTCTCTCAGTCACTCAGTCAGAGTGTAATGAACCTGTCTCCCTGTCTCCCTCCCTGTCTGTCTCTCTCCCTGTCTGTCTCTCTCTCGGTCACTCAGTCAGAGTATAATGAACCTGTCTCCCTGTCTCCCTCCCTCCCTCCCTGTCTGTCTCTCTCTCAGTCACTCAGTCAGAGTATAATGAACCTGTCTCCCTGTCTCCCTCCCTCCCTCCCTGTCTGTCTCTCTCCCTGTCTGTCTCTCTCTCGGTCACTCAGTCAGAGTATAATGAACCTGTCTCCCTGTCTCCCTCCCTCCCTCCCTCCCTGTCTGTCTCTCTCTCAGTCACTCAGTCAGAGTATAATGAACCTGTCTCCCTCCCTGTCTGTCTCTCTCCCTGTCTGTCTCTCTCTCGGTCACTCAGTCAGAGTATAATGAACCTGTCTCCCTGTCTCCCTCCCTGTCTGTCTCTCTCCCTGTCTGTCTCTCTCTCGGTCACTCAGTCAGAGTATAATGAACCTGCAGCTCATGAAATTCAGTTTATCTGGTCAAAACAAGTTGAAAAATAAGTTAAGTATAAGTGTGTGTGTGTGTGTGTGTGTGTGTGTGTGTGTGTGTGTGTGTGTGTGTGTGTGTGTGTGTGTGTGCATGTGTGTGTGTATGTGTGTGTGTGTGTGTGTGTGAGAGTGTGTGTGTGTGTGTGTGTGAGTGTGTGTGCATGTGTGTGTGTGTGTGTGTGTGAGTGTGTGTGTGCTGAGCTGAGCTACTCTCCACTTCACTGCAGCTCCATGGCTCCATCTAGTGGCCTGATAGTAGAAGTACAGCAGCTGGTGGAAGCTTCACTCACTGTCTGACTGCATTCACCTAACACCAGAGTTCCCCGACATTCATTCTGGTTGTTGCTCTGTTTTTTGTTTTTAGACTTGGACTGTGAAGTTATGAGAGTGTGAAGGCGTCCTCAGATCACACACACACACACACACACACACACACACACACACACACACACACACACACACACACACACACACACACACACACACACACACACACACACACACACACACACACACACACACACACACACACACACACACACACACACACACACACACACACACACACACACACACACACACACACACACACACACACACACACACACACACACACACACACACACACACACACACACACACACCAGGACTGAGCAGCGTCTTCTCTCCCACATGAAGGAGGAAAGTGTCTGTAAGTCGACCTGAAGTCAGTTCAGCAGGTGAGAATCCTCCCACAGAAACCTGGATCACTTTCCTCACACTGTGCTGAGTCACTGTTTACACATTGAAGCAAATGAAGAGTTTCGTATCAACAGAGAGGAAAGACTGGATCAGTTCTCTAGAACATTTTGTTGTTTTCAGCATCGAAACATTCAAACGTAAAAACAAAACAGTAAAAGTCTGAGTTACTGAGAGACGATGCAGTGTCAGTGGACTGCAGAGACACTGTACAGCTGAATATTTCTGGGCCAAGCCCCAGAAGACCTGGGACCGTAAGTCTGCCTGACAAACCCAATAGCAGGGCCAGTACAAACACGTTTTGGCCTATAACTCCAAAACTCCCACAGTCAAACACTTTATGTCCACAGATTCACTGAAGTCAGCTGCATCTTGTGGCATAGGCCACGCCCATAGGCCACGCCCATTTGCACCAATATAGTTTTTCGCAAAATCGGAAAAACTGCAAAACGGACTTCTCATTTCAGCTCCCACAATTTTTTCCACAATTGACACCAAACTTTGGACAGAACATCTACAGATTGCCAGACGCCGAAAAATTATTTTAAATAATTTTTTGCCTCGACCATTGCTGACGGTAGCACTTTGAATATTTGCGCATTAGCTACCATGTACGTAAATGCTAATGAATCCAAAACTATAAATGCTATGCTATCAAGTCCAAACTTTAGACATATGTTTGTGCTATCCTTAGTAGTGTTCTCAAAAACATTAAAACACTTTACATCCACTTGTTCTGGAAATTGAGCTGCATCTTTCTATCTTGGCCAGTTTCACGGAATTCATCCATACGGGGGCGCCAGAACCACAAAAACTTTAGATCTTGTAACAACAGCAAAGAAAATGTGTTTGGGGCTAAAACTCCCACACCAAACCTCCCACATTCAAAAACGTTCTATCCACAGATGCACTAAATTCTGCTGCATCTTTTGGCATAGGCCACAAGCGCACAATAATTATTATTTCAAATAATTTTGCTAAGACCATCGATGATGAAAGGGTAGCGTTTTAAATATTTGCTCATAAATGCGAAACCATTCACCGAATAAAGACCAAACTTTAGACATGTTTGTCTCATGGCTCTGAGGAAAGTCCTACAGTTGTGTTACATCACTCCACAAGGGGCCGCCAAAAAACTAAAAGTATATTTCTCCTTATCCACTTGAGCCTTTTTCTCTGTGATTTTTTTGCTTTTTGTTTCTCTCAGATCTTGACGGAGAGAAAACATGGCGAGTACAGAAGAGATCCTCTTGGGGATTTTGGAGGATTTAAGTGACGGAGACTTTGAGAAGTTAAAGTGGTTTCTGCAGAAGCCAAATATCCTTCGCGACTTTCCAGCAATCGCTCAGAGTCGACTGGAAAATGCAAACCGGATGCGGACTGTGGATCTGCTGGTGCAGACCTACAATACAGAAACTATTCAAGTGACCAAGATGGTTTTGGACAAGATCAATAGAAGGGATTTATTAGAGCCCCTTTCAGAGCCTGAAGGTGAGTCATGGAAAGATGGAACAGGTGATATCACAACACGTCATCTCATAGACAGATTGTCCCCTGAAGGCTTGTAAAGAAAGCTGGGCTATGTCCAGCTGGCTCACTGATAAACCCTTCAGGACGTCATCTCATAGACAGATGGATGAACTGGACAGAAAACATTTTGCTGTTAAACATAAAACATCCCATGAAGTCAGAAATGTGTTATTAGAAAGTGTTTCCATGACTAACGTTTACTAGCATCCTCTCACTGATGTCATGTTGCTTTGTAGCTTCCAGGAAACCAGACAGACCAGAAACAGAGGAAGATCTGGACCAGTCCTCTGCTTCTGGGGAGGCTGTTCAGCCAGGGCCCAAGGCCTCCAACAAAGCTCTGTAGGTGGACACATGACACATTTCAATAGAGCTCATTTTATATGATCAACATTTTGTTATTTGTGTTCACCAATTCTGCTTCTGCAAATCCCTGGATTCCCGTTCAAACCAGGAAGTGCCTTTTAATAGAACTTTTTTTTTCTCTGTCCTTCTACAGTGTCTCTGACTCACTGATCCACCTCCACACCTTCAACACCACATTCACTGAACCTCTGTATCCTGGGTTTTGGTTTGGGCCCGATTCCTCAGTGTCTCTGGACCAGTCCTCTGCTTCTGGGGGGGCTCTTCAGCCAGGGCCCAAGGCCTCCAACAAAGCTCTGTAGGTGGACACATCAAACAATTCAGTAGTGCTAGTTTTATATGATCAACATTGTGTTATTTGTGTTCACCAATTCTGCTTCTGCACAATGTACCAACATGGAACATCCTGCAGAGGGTGAAGTGTTCCACCCTCTCTCTTCTTGTTTGGACATTTTGTTACGATTGACAGTCGATAAGTGAATTCCCTTCAGTTTAGTTTTCTACTGTTGAAGAAGTGTAGCTGAGTGTTTAGTGGACCAGCGATGAACAGGGTTAGGGTTAGTTAGATACTTCAGCTCTGTCAACTCATTGGAATTTAATAATAGAAAAAAGCAAATGTTCCTGCTAGAACTCGGAGGAGAACTTTGTAGACTTTTAAAGAAGAAATTCCAGCCAAAGGGCAGAAGTTAGCGTTTAGTCATTACAGCCCGGCGGAGGCAGGGTTTATATTCTCTGATGTTTGTAGTGATAGGGCTCTTGAAGGAACCTGACTTTCTGTTCCTTAAAGAATTCGTGTCCATAATAGAACATTACTTGGTCCAAACTAATGGTTGTCTAAACATATATCATCTTCCTCTTGTGGCAGACAGCATTGATAGAATGGAGACAGTTGATACAGATGAGTTTGAGCCTGTTTCTCTGTCACACTGACAAACTGAGGAACACTGCTTCATGTTGAACAGCAGTTAGGACTCATGTTGACAGAAAATCATTCTGACTGTGTTTCTTCCTCCAGGATGGACCTCGGTGGAGAGCAGAGGTTAAGACGTGATGATCTGAGGAAGTGTAAGTGTGGATTCAGTTTGAGTTAAGTTTTCCTTCAGTGTGTGTTAAGTCTAGCGCCCCCCTTTGGACAAAAGCAGTAGTGTTTTTACCACGCCAGCTGTTGTTCCTGGGTGAGAGTACCCATGAGAAAGGCAGAAAAACTATATAAAAATAGCATTCTTTGCACTGATGGTCTCGTTTGCTGTTAAATGTAATTCATGATCATCAGAGGAAAAATTTGACTCTTTCAGACATTTTAAAAGTTCCTCGTTGCTCCTTTAATTAGTCAATTTACACATTGACATTCTTCTTTAAAACATGAGGCCACAGTAACCTTGATCTCCAAAATCTAATGAGTCCATCTTTGAATTAGATCAGCGCTCCTGGGAATAAGGAGAATAGAAATGAAGAACATCAAAAGACAGACACAGAATAAAGCCTTCAGGTGTCTGATGATAAACTGCTGCTGTGTCTTTTTCTCTCCATCAGATTCCTGTGAACTCACACTGGACACAAACACAGTACACACACACCTCAAACTGTCTGACAACAACAGGAAGGTGACACGTGTGGGAGCGAATCAGCGATATCCTAATAATCCAGTGAGATTTGAGTTCTTCTGTTCTCAGCTGCTGTGTAGTAATGGTTTGACTGGTCGCCGTTACTGGGAGGTCGAGTGGAGCGGATTGGTTTTTATATCAGTGAGTTACAGAGGAATCAGCAGGAAAGATGCCTTGGGATACAATAGGTTTGGATGGAATGATCAGTCCTGGAGTCTGACCTGCTCTGATGGTGCCGGTGCTCCTCGTCGTTACGGTGTCAATCACAATAGCAGAGGAACATCCATCACCTCCTCTGTCTCTGACAGAGTAACACGCATCCCCTCCTCCTCTGTCTCTCACAGAGTAGCAGTGTATGTGGACTGGCCTGCTGGCTCTCTGTCCTTCTACAGTGTCTTCTCTGACTCACTGATCCACATCCACACCTTCAACACCACATTCACTGAACCTCTGTATCCTGGGTTTGGGGTCTGGTTAGTTGGTTCCTCAGTGTCTCTGTGTGATGTGTAGGAGGGAGATAACTTCCAGTCCTGAGGTTTAGATGTTGGTGGTGGACGAGGCTTCACTCAGTTCATATCTGAATCACTGACTGTGACTTTAATGTCAGAAATGAGTTTTTCTTAGAGATGGTTAAATGATCTCCTCAGGGCTGAACTTTTACTAACTGTGTTCACTTTGATTTTCACTTTAATACATTTATTCTTGGATCAGAATGTTGCTATAAATACATTATCATTAAATGTATCTTTATTATTATTATAATTCGTTTTACTGATTTGTGTGATTTTCTTTCTGAGATGATGTCATCCCAAACCACAGCGTCAGATCATGTGACTCCAGCAGCAGAGATTAAAGGTGTAGTCAGTGATTCTGGAGAACGCTTGTTGTCAAAATCAATTGATGTCAAAAATCAGTGAATATCTCCTCATGATCCACTACCTGTCTGTACTGAGTGTGCACTGAAACAACGCCAGTGTTAATACACAGCCTAGGCTCTGTAAACTCGTATGTTGTTAGCTATGGGGGTGAAAAATATTCAATACCTTCATTCTGATACAGTGCAGTGTACAGAATGTTATGCAACACAGAGTCTAGCTCTTTATGTCTGTGATTTAACTCTTTTAGTTTTCTGATATGTGGATTTTAAATGTTGGGTTCTTTGGTTGCTAATGACTGTAGCTGTTATTATAATTTAGTTCAATAAAGATTTAAAGACAAAAAAAACGGTGTTGAATTTTTTCATTTCAGATTAATCCTTATATACAGTATGCGGGTTACCCAAGTAAGGGGCTACTCACACTAGGGCCGCGGCCCCGTGCCAAAGCTCATTAGCATACTAAAGTCTAGAACGTTTGGCCTAGTGTGACCACGCCAACCGTATTCCAGCACGGAACAGCCCCTTGGCCACGGCACACCTGGGAGAGGTGTGCCGTGGGATAGAGAGGGAGGGAGAGAGCTAAATAGGTGAGCGCAGAAAGCAAAGAAAAAAGGTGTTCGTGTTTACTCACGTTCGTCAGATGATTTTTTTCTTTTTCCTCCCGTCAGCTGTCATAATGCCTTTACGCATGGCGGTTGAGACGAACCCAACACAACACACAGTGGGACTCCGCGGCCCGGTGATAAGGAAACAGTAGCTACTTTATAAAGACACTTAAAGGCACTACGAGTAAGATGGCACGTTGGCGTCCCCTTTGGACAAAAGCGGTAGTATTTTTACGACGCCCGCTGTCGCAAATGCTCGTGCCAGGCGCGTGAGCGTGGACTGAGAAGGGCGCAATATAGTGCATGTTCGTGTGTTGAAAGTGTGAGGACTCTTTTCGGCTCCGTGAGAGTGGTTTTGACACTGCATCAACTAATGCCAGTCAGTACACACACCTGCTTGCAATGAGTTGATTCAGCAGCGTCACCTAACTACTCTCTCTCACGGAGCTGTGTCCTCACAGAAAGCGAATGAATGAGAGACGGCAGTTAGTAGACTATGGATCACGATGAGGTAATGTGTTTGTGTTGTTGATGTAAATAATGACTATTTCAGATAATGGTTATCTGATGATGGTGAAGCAAAGCAAACTTTGTGTTAGTACCAACCGCTCATTCATTTAGCAGTCTAGTTTCGCTCTCGTGAAATTGTATACACGTTGCTTGGCAACGTCCTCCCGCCCGCCTATCACTCACTCTCCCTTTTCGCTTTTCTTCATTGCATTCTCTTTTTTTTCTTTGATGGTTCAGCCCCGTTATCAGTCATTATGACGACAAATAACTGTCTCAAACAAGGCTCCCGCTCCCCTTCCCTCACCTGGAGGGATAGGCTTCTCAAATCGCGTTGCAGCGCCACACTGAAATCTGCAACCAATACGGATATGTGACCATAGAGCCTGCACGAGCGAACCGAAAATCGGACTGGGTGTGCGACCAGACCAAAAGCAGTAATAAAAACTATATAAAAACGTCTTTCTTTGCACTGATGGTCTCGTTTGCTGTTAAAGGTAATTTATGATTATCAGAGGAAACATGAGGTTGTTTAAAAGATATTTAAATGTTACTCGTATCCGCTTTAAAATAACGATCTCTGCCCATACAAAAAGTTCTGACTTGGATTACTTGATAGAGCGATCGATGTGTATAAAACCATCCGGTACGGTCTGATGACGGGCCGTTATATTAATAATAAACAGCGTGCTGCACAAATATGAGACTGTCCACCGCGACCTATTACGTCAAGGCTACATTTAAAAAAAACAATAGCTTAAGGATTCTCGTTGCTCTAATGTGGAAGTGGAATATATGATTCAAATTTGGCCGGATGAAAATATTCACAAACAGTCGTATAGCCTACAAGTAGACTATATGCTCCAAATCCTAAATGCGCACGGTGACGTAGGCAAGGTGCAAGTGTGCCCAGGCCACGAGCAGTGTGAGCACGGGCCTGCGGGGGGAGTGGGGAGGGGGGGAATCGTACTGAATCTTCCTGCAGCACGGAACAGGCCAACGGCACTAGTGTGAGTGGGCCCTAAGTGTCTAGTGTGACATATAACCCCGCTCTCCCCTACTTAGGTAAGCTGCATATATAAGGATTCCCCAACTGTAACTCATCTATGAGCTAGTTGGAGCCCTAACATTAACCCTTTTCAGATTGAAGTGTTTAGTAATGTGTCTGATGTGTAGTGTGCAGCTATCTATCTATCTATCTATCTATATGTCTGTCTGTCTGTCTGTCTGTCTATCTATCTATCTATCTATCTATCTATCTATCACAGCTCAGAATAATCAAATAATCAAAACTTATTCGTAGTTTTTATTAAAAAGGAAACGCTTTATTGTGAAACTCAAACTTTCAGAATAAAACAGAAGAAACAGGAAGTGGTCAGCGCTCGTCTCTCCGTCTCTTCTTCTGCTGCTCGAAGAAATGACGGATATCTTCAGAGGTCACGACCTTTAAGCACACACACACACACACACACACACACACACACACACACACACACACACACACACACACACACACACACACACACACACACACACACACACACACACACACACACACACACACACACACACAGACACACACACACACACACACACACAGACACACACACACACACAGACAGACACACACACACACACACACACACACAGACAGACACAGACACACACACACACACACACACACACAGGTCAGAGAAGGGTCTGATATCAGATATAAATTATCCTAAATTTGAAATTCATCCGACAGTTTTAATTTCACTTACACAGAGAAAGAGAGAGAGAGAGAAAGAGAAAGAGGGGGAGAGAGAGAGCGAGACAGAGAGAGAGCGAGAGAGAGAGCGAGAGAGAGGGGGAGAGAGAGAGAGAGCGCGAGAGAGAGGGCGAGAGAGGGAGAGAGCGAGAGAGAGGGGGAGAGAGAGAGAGCGCGAGAGAGAGGGCGAGAGAGGGAGAGAGAGGGGGAGAGAGAGAGAGAGCGCGAGAGAGAGGGCGAGAGAGGGAGAGAGCGAGAGACAGAGAGACAGACAGAGAGAGAGAGAAAGACAGAGAGACACACACAGCTCACCTTTCCCTCTGATGCAAAATTCTGCAGGAAATCCTTCAGCTCCGTCTTCATGTCGTTGTAGCCTGAAAAACAAACACACACACACACACACACACACACACACACACACACACACACACACACACACACACACACACACACACACACACATTAAGAAAAACTATATAAAAATGGCATTCTTTTACGCTGATGGTCTTGTTTGCTGTTACATGTCATTTATAATCATCATCTGTTTCAGAAATATTTAAAAGTTCCTCGTAGCTACGTTAATGCTAGTTTAGAGCTAGGCTGTGTTCGGAAAGCCATACTAAAGTCCTACTCATACTCATTTTGAATTCAATTTGAGTATGTGACGGTTGGGTATGCGAGTTTGGGTATGTGAGAAATTCCCGGGTGAGTACTAACTTCCGGGAAGATTTTGGGTATGAATCGATTGTATACTTTTCCTACTCAACCGCCCCACAATGCACTGGGTCAATTCTACCCACCCAGGAAAATGAAATATTTTCGAGCAAGTTGCTAGGCAACGACATTGTTTGGGGTCCGCGATCCGACAACTGTACGTGCAGTCATTCATAAACTCTTACAATAGATAAGAGATGAAGATAAATACCTAACAACATTAGAGTCACTAAGTGAAATGAGTGAAGTGAGTCTGATAGTGGAGAGAGATTAGAACAGATCGCTGTTCCACACACCGCGGCTCGTCCAGCTCAACTCACAGACAGCTGAGTGCTGATGAGCCGGACAGAGAGCGTCGGAGGGATCCTCCGCCTCAAAACATAAACGTGTGAAAAAATGAATAAATAATCAATTAGAGCTTACCTAAAAATAAGTGTGCCATGTTACTGTTTATTGTATTTAGGATGTTAGCTCATTTGGACGCTGTTTTCACCGTCTGTTTTCATTTATTAGCGATATTATATCTACTTTCAGTTTCATTACTGAGTCGCCACGAAACGTGATTAGTGTTCTTAAAGATACTTAGATTATAAAACAAGAGGTCTAAAACACAGATGACAGGGTTCGACATAACGTATAGCCCGATGGCCCGGGGCCAGTAAAATCATATGCAGGGCAAGTTGATTGGCCAGTCACTGTCCCGCCCGGGCCAGTGACTGGCCAATCACAGTTCAGTATCTTTTTGTAGACTATATCATGGTTCATTGAAATGCGCGTTGAGAGTCGGAATGAAAGCAGTGTTTATTTAAGACTCAATATAATAAACCTAATATAAAATATATTTTTTAATGAAAGGCCAGTGGACAACCGATGCGTTGGCGTTTTGACAGGCGGAGCAACAAGCGGGCGCACTCTCGCTCCGTTGGCAGAGCTGCCTACCGTCCGCCTGCGAGTCGACAAATCAATCGACTTACTCTGCCCCCTTTCTTTCTTCCCACAGCAGAGGTTGAGGTGCAGAAAATGATAACTGCGCTTTTCCTTTATCTGCCGCCGTAATGTTACAGTATTTGCATCCAAGCCCCAATGGTAATACAAATGAGAGGCGTTATTCAAACGCTGTGAATGCGTCTCCGGTGATTGTGTCGGTTGTAGACAGAAACGAACGGAGGGACTCCGCTCACTGTACAGTTCCTATAGTCGCGCAGTTTGGCACTGTGTTTTCAGGCTCGAGACATTCAATCAGATCGCGGAAGTCTTTCCCATTGAAATCGCTAACGGGGAGAATATCCCCGGTTATTATTTTAGCCACAAACCACAGTTCATCTGCGCGGCGGCTCACTCACTCGCTGGCGAGATCACACGGTGAAACGCTGCTGTGATCGGACGAAGGCATTGTGTGTTTCTAGTGATTTAACGTCATAGTCTTAGACGAGCGTTTAACTTATGCTGCATATTTTGCACTGCATTGTTTTTTATCAATAGTTTGTGAAGCTGACACTTCATGGAGAAGTGACACTCCTGCAGCGCGCTCGCATACACGGTGAAATCTCCCATTAAAAAAACGGCATAACCCACTGATTTTCGGATTTCTATTCAATTTTTAAAGTCAACTTGAGCGCAAGTGGAAAACCGGTCATTCGGTCGACACATTCACATCCCTAATGCATATTAAAGAAAGTAATAAAAACAGCCTACCACACCACAAAGAATGATCAGACCTTCATCTCTTATTTTTTTTTATGTTTGAACATGACTTCTGCAGGTGAACTATTCATTAAACTGCCCAAATTCAAGAATAAAAACAACCATCAAACTACTGGACTTTAAAATACTGGCCGACCCCTTCAACATACTTTCAGTTGTAGGCTTCTAATTCAATATGTTTGCCTGGTTTTATATTATGTGTATGAGCAATATCAACATTTCATATAATTAACTAAAAGAAAAATAACCAAATCTAAAGGGAATATCTATACTGTTACAGTATAGATATTCCCTTTAGATCTGGTTATCTTTCTTTATTTTTCTAATACAGGTATTATAATTATTGACACTAAATTATGAATAAAAAAAAAGTGTGTGCAGGGCCAGTGAAAATATACAAGGGGCCAGTAAAACTCGGATCCACTGGCCCGGCGGGCCAGTAGGAAAAAAAAGTTATGTTGAACCCTGGATGATGAACACAGGACTGTATGTAAAAATCTAGTTCAATATCTAACCTGTAGAGGGCGGTTATACGCTAAACAGCGTCTAAACTGCCTGAATCTTACAAGAAGAAGAAGAAGAAATTCTTTATTGATTGAGTATACTTCAACTGAAAACAAGATTTCAAGATTTCAAGATTCATTTTATTGTCATTTCAAATGAAACGAAATGCCGTTTCTCACCAGGTCGTCATACAGTGTTTAAAAAAATAAAATAAAATAAATAATTAAAAATGATCAAACTCTCATATAAAACAACAAGCAAACACAGACATATCAATAAAAACAGACATCAGTCAAGTAAAGTGCTGAAATGAATGTTCTGGAGTGTCCTCGACAGTTTCCTGGCTGTCAAGTTAATGGTGGTGGGGGGGGTGTTTGTGTGTGTGTGTGTGTGTGTGAGAGGGAGGGGGAGGGGGCACAGTCCATTCAGGAGCCTTACAGCCTGTGGGAAGAAGCTGTTTAGCATCCTGCTGGATCGGCAGGGAATGCTCCTGTATCTCCCCCCTGATGGCAGGAGGGAGAACAGGCTGTGTGAGGGGTGGTGAGGGTCTTTAATGATGGCGGTGGCTCTGCGGGTGCAGCGTTGCTGGTAGGCCACCATCAGCAGAGGGAGAGGGACACCAATGATCCTGCTGGCCGTCTTCACTATCCTGTTGAGCTGTAGCTGTTCACAGGCCTTGCTGCTCCCGAACCAGGAAGTGAAGCTGTAGGTGAGGATGCTCTCTACGGTGCCCCTGTAGAAGGTGGTGAGGTGAGGAGGGGGGAGACCAGCTTTCCTGAGTCTCCGGAGGGAGTGGAGCCGCTGCTGGGCTTTTTTGATGACTGCTGTGGTGTTGGAAGTCAGGTCGTCGGCCAGGTGGACTCCCAGGAACTTGACGCTGCTGACCCTCTCCACAGCTGCCCCAGCCACGCTCAGCGGTGTGTGGTGTTGTTTGCCAGCCCTCCTGAAGTCGATCACCATCTCCTTGGTTTTCTCCACGTTGAGAACGAGGTTGTGGGACCTGCACCACGTTGTGAGCTGCTCCACCTCCATCCGGTAAGCAGACTCGTCGTTTTCACTGACGAGACCCACCACTGTTGTGTCGTCTGCGAACTTGATGACGTGGTTGGTGCTGTATCTGGCAGTGCAGTCATGGGTGAGCAGGCTGAATAGCAGGGGGCTTAAAACGCAGCCTTGGGGTGAGCCTGTGCTTACTGCTATTTTCCTTGATGTTTTGCTGCCCACCCTGACAGTCTGCTGCCGCCGCGTCAGGGAGTCCAGGACCCAGTTGCAGGTGCCAGTATCCACCTCCAGCAGTCTCAGCTTTTCCACCAACTGTTGTGGAATGATGGTGTTAAACGCTGAGCTGAAATCGATGAAGAGGATTCTGGCGTAGGTGTTTTTCCTTTCCAGGTGTGACAACGTGAGGTGGAGTGTGGTGGAGTGTGGTGGAGATAGCATCCTCTGTGGAGCGGTTGGTTCTGTAAGCAAACTGTAAGGGATCCAGGTTTGCAGGGAGACAGCTCTTAATGTGCTGCATGACCAGCCGCTCAAAGCACTTCATCACTATGGGTGTTAGGGCCACAGGGCGGAAGTCATTTAGGCAGGCTGGATTCGGCTTTTTCGGGACAGGGATGATGGTGGCACTTGAGGCAGGTGGGTATTATGGCGAGCGAGGTGATGTCTGCAAAAACATCCTTCAGTTGCTCTGCACAGTCCTTCAGAACACGCCCGGCTCTCTCTGATTGGCCCAGCAGCTTTGCGTGGGTTGACGCTGGCAAAGGCCCGCTTCACCTCAGCTGCAGACAGCTGAAGCATGTGGTCGCTGGATGATGGCGGGAGCATCTGTACCTAGGTGTTGTTGTTTGCCTCAAAACGTGCATAAAAGTCATTTAGTTCATCTGGTAGAGAGGGGTTGTTTAAGCACATCCGCAGGGGGGGGGGCTTGTAGTCGGTGATGGTCTTAAATCCCTGCCACAAGCGGCGTGCGTCTTTGTCGCTTGTGAAGTGGCTGTCTAGTTTGTGTGTGTACAGCCGCTTCGCCTCCCTGATCCCCCGGGTCAGATTTTTATTTGCCAGTCTGTATGCTACTATATCCCCAGATTTAAATGCAGCATCCCTGTTAGCCATGGTTTCTGATTGGCCCGAGTCTTGATGGTTTTGGCCACTGTCACGTCATCTGTGCATTTGTTAATGTAACCGATGACGGACTCAGTGTATTCCTGTAGGTCAGTAACATTGCCATGTGTTGCTGCCTCTCTGAAAATGCCCCACTGTGTGGTCTCGAAACAGTCCTGTAGTGCTGGAGTAGCTTCCTGTGGCCACATCCTGACTTCTCTGACCACCGGCCTGTCCCGCTTTACCCTGGGCCTGTATGCTGGTATGAGCATAACAGCATTGTGGTCAGAGTTGGTGTGGTGGTGGAGTGGTGCTGCCTTGTATGCGTTTTTTACATTGGTGTAGACTAGGTCTAATGTGTTCATCCCCCTAGTTGCAATATTAACGTGCTGGTAGAATTTAGGCAACACTGATTTAAGACTTGCCTGGTTGAAGTCTCCGGCTGTGATGAAGAGGGCATCCGGATGGACCAGCTGCTGCTCGCTGATGTTGTTATAGAGCTCTGCCATGGCCATCTTCACGTTGGCGCTTGGAGGCACATACACAGCTGTTGTGATGACTGCCGTCAGCTCCCGTGGCATGTAAAAGGATCGGCATTTTACAGTCATCAGCTCCGCGTGTGGTGAGCAGTGAGTGGAAACCACGGCTGTATCCTGTATCCACCACCAAACGTTTCGACGCACCTCGCATACACAATCGATCTTTGAGTAGACAGTATGCAGTATATAGATGGTGAGTATGTAGGATGTAGGACGCTAGTATGGCTTTCCGAACACTAGTTTAGAGCTAGCTTAATGCTAGTTTAGAGCTAGGTTAATGCTAGTTTAGAGCTAGCTTAATGCTAGTTTAATGCTAGTTTAGAGCTAGTTTAATGCTAGTTTAGAGCTAGTTTAATGCTAGCTTAATGCTAGCCTGGTTGAGTTACCGTGGATAATGTCGAGCTGCTGCGTGCGGTTGAGGTGGTCCATGGCTGACATCATGACATCATGGTCCCGGCTCTCTCTGATTGGCTCAGAGCTCTGGCCCTTCGTCTCATAGGACAGAACCGTGTCCGTCTCCTCCAATAGGAAGGAGAGGCCGCAGCGCGACATGGAGTCCTGGGAGAGAGAGAGAGAGAGAGAGAGACAGACACACAGAGAGAGAGCGAGAGAGAGAGAGACACACATTATTACACACAGGGAAACACACACACACAGTCATCAACATGTAAACACACATCTGACCCGTTAAATGTATTTATCGTCCATGTAAACTAGGGGTGTACACCTGTAACCGCTTAGGAAAAATAAATAAACAAAAACAGTTTTTATTTTTTCTAAAGTTTTGAAAATTACTTCAGAAGTGGGCCCTAAACCCTAACCCTAACCCTGGGGGGGGGGGGGACATGAGCTGCTGTAGGCTAACCCTAACCCTAAAGCAGGTAACACATTATTCTGCCCCCCCCCCCCCCACCCTAACTAAACGTGTACACGGAAAAATAGCGCCCGTGTAACCGTTTAGACATTTTTGTAAACGTTCACAATGTAAACCCAGTGACCTCACAGTGACCTCACAGTGACCTCACAGGGCTCTGGACCAATAGGAACTGACCTTGCAGCTGCAGCAGCGGCAGAGCTGTGATCGCCATGCCGACGGCCAGAAGGCGGCCCCTGATTGGTCGGTTTTCTCGGTCTGCAGCTCCTTCAGTCTGCAGCTCGGCCCCTCCCCCTTCACAGGCCCCTCCCCCTTCACAGGCTCCTCCCCCTTCATAGGCCCCTCCCCCTTCATAGGCTCCTCCCCCTGCCTCAGGCGCTTACAGCTGGGCTCCTCATCGCTCTGAGAGAGACACACACACACACACACACACACACACACACACACACACACACACACACACACACACACACACACACACACACACACACACACACACACACACACACACACACACACACACACACACACACACACACACACACACACACACACACACACACACACACACACACACACACACACACACACACACACACACACACGGTTAGGGTTAGGTGGTGTCCTCCTCCCTCCGGCGCTTACAGCTGGGCTCTGTGACCTCATCGATTACCTCATCGCTCTGATGATTACATCATCAATAACTTTATTACATCATCAATAACTTTATTACATCATGTTTGATCTATTGGTTAATATGCCAGATGGATTTGGCTATTAGAGTTATCTGTTTATATTTATTTAAAACATATTTATCTTTTGACATGCTGGGGCCGATTGATGAGCACACCTGTGTGTATTTAGGAGAGGAGACAGACAGGTGGATAGACAGACAGACAGACAGACAGACAGGTGGATAGACAGACAGACAGACAGACAGACAGGTGGATAGACAGACAGACGGTCAGACAGACAAGACGGGAAGTGGGACAGTGTTTTGACCCCTCAGTGACTTCTGGTTTTATATTTGGCTGGAAAAAGATCATGTTGATCCTTTATGTTATCTTTTGCTTACTGGAAAATAACGGACGATCACGGCTTTTATTTTGGAACCGAAGGGGCAAGCGATTCTAAAAGCCACAATCCAGAAGGACCGGGGTTATCTTGATATACAGCAAAATACGTTACGACCATCACATTCATACGAGGAACGGGACTAAATAATAATCATGATATCAGACAGTTTCTAAAACCCAGATACCAGAATCAGACAAAGACATAAAGGTCACAGCTCTGGAAAACATTAAGAGACCAGTCTGGATTGTTCTTCAATCTTCATCTCTACATTACTTCATGGAAATGCTCTTTAATGACAATATTTTTGGCGGAATTTGTTAGAAATGTTGTCGGTAGTTTATAGAATAAAATCAAAATATTCATTCTACTCAAACATATGCCTCTAAAGAGTAAAACAAGAGACACTGAACATTTGGAGTGGACTCTGCATTTATTCCAGAGCTGTAGATATAGAAATATAGAAATATAACGTTGTGTCAGATGAACCGTCACCTTTTCCTCCTCGGGGAGTTTCCTGTTGGACTCCACTTCCTGCTTCACCTGAGACTCACCTGGAACTGAAACACACACACACACACACACACACATCTCCAGGTTAAATAATGACAGCTGTGTTTACCTGTGTGTGTGTCTGTACATGTGTCTGTGTGTGTGTGTCTGTACATGTGTCTGTGTGTGTGTGTGTATCTGTGTCTGTCAGTGTGTTTACATGGGACAATTAGATAGGATTAAGACATATATCGAACTAGACACTCGAACGGACCGTGTCACTTGTCTGAGTATACATGGCCCTTCAGGAATCGGATAAATGTCCGATGCATGGCTGTCTCCACTATGCTAGGTGGCGCTGTAGCCCTTTCAACAAGTGGTTAAGAGCCACGTCTGGTTCCCTTCCGGCAACACTACACCGTGTTTATGGTTTTCTATGTCGGCCCCCTGTAGCTTTCCAGCAGCTAGTTGACCAGGTTGTCCACCCAGGTTGTGGTCCTTGAAGGTCCTAGATATAATTTCTGGTGAACAACCTTTTACAACAGTCCATGTCTGTAACATCAGTTTGCCCCCTGGGTAAAAATCACCTCCGTTATGGTGTTTTCAGTTTCGTCGGTTGGTTCTAGTGACGAACATTTGTCACTTTTTCGTCGAATTTTCTGTCGACTAACGCCTTAAAAGAAATTGTGCGAAGGACGATTTTCCCACAACTGTATTAATGCGTTAGGCAGGACAAAAAAACGCATTAATCCAGTTGGGGGATCCTTATATATGTTGTTACCTCAGTAAGAGTCTGTGTCTAGTGTACATAGACAAGTTGTGTTGCCACAGTGAAGTGGAGTCTAAACTGTTCTAGCTTTGCACAGCTCTTCTCTCTGTTCAGCTAAATACGACAGAAAGCAGAGCATCATGTGAACATTTATTTACAGCAAATCGTGGCCCTTTCGCGCAGTGTTTACCACGGGAAGAGGTGCATTTACCGTGTCTGTGTGCGTGCGTGTGTCTGTGTCTGTGTCTGTGTCTGTGTGTGTGTGTGTGTGTGTGTGTGTGTGTGTGTGTGTGTGTGTGTGTGTGTGTGTGTGTGTGTGTGTGTGTGTGTGTGTGTGTGTGTGTGTGTGTGTGTGTGTGTGTGTGTGTACCTGCTAGCGTAGCAGCGTAGCTCCAGAGGAAAGGGTTCTTGTTCATACATGATTCACAGATCATCTCCGTCGTCTCCACAGAGTCTGGAACCGCCCGGCCCAGATGCTGCAGACAGACAGACAGACAGACAGACAGACAGACAGACAGACAGACAGACAGAGACAGACAGACAGACAGACAGACAGACAGACAGACAGACAGACAGACAGACAGACAGACAGACAGAGACACACCGGGTTGCTTTATCTGTATTCGTGGTTACATTTGTTTTACAGTTCTAGAAAAGGTTTTCAGCTATACACAGTTCCCTCTCAGCACTCTCTGCAGTGTATTACAGAGTGTGTGAGTGTGTGTGTGTGCGTGTGCGTGTGCGTGTGTGTGTGTCTATGTGTGTGTGTGCAGTGTTTCCCCTACCATTATACAGGCCTGGGGGGGCCGCCAGGCCAACGAGACCCCCCGCCAGGCCAACAGCAGCCTGACTTAAATTTTTTATTTTTATTTTTTTTAAATCAATCTTTCATTGATTCCGTCATAATCATTTGCGAGCGTCTGCGCGGCACTGTCGGTCAACCCCTCGTGTGCGCCTGTCTTTACAACCTCTCGTTGGATCATCCCATCAGCTGATCTGTGTGTCTGCTTGTGTGTATGTGTTCTGCGCGCGGCGCGATGCGCGTGTGCATTCGGTGCGCACTTGTTAAACACGGAAGCCAATGAGCAGGAGCATGACTAGCAAGCAAACGCTGAACTAGTGGCGAAAATAAAACCAGCGCCTGCTCTATGGAGATATTAAGGACTCAGTAACAGGGACGTTGCACAGGAAAACGTGCTGAGCAAAACTTAAAATCGCTACGTCGCCGTGGCAACACAACCAATCTATATCAACAGCAGAGACAGAGCAGAAAAAACGGCATGGACTCGTTTCAGTAAGTTTATAGAAGTGCCACACTGCTACTGCCTTTGGCATTCTCAGAAAAGCATGCATTTATTTTCAAGGGACATATTAATGTATTTATTGTTTTAACTGTTAAGTTATCTTGAAAACAGCAGGCTATTGTAGGCCTACAAGCTTTATTTTTTTGTATTTTCAATGCTACTTTATTTTTATGTTTTAAATTGAGAAATAGGCTAGATGAAATATAATGGTCGGAATAGGGAATTTGCCTTATGTATCACACATGTTGATAGGCTAATCATGATGTGTAGCCTATGTTAATTTATTTATTTTCAACAAGGCTATTTGCCTAAAAAAAAATTCAGTAGGCTATCTTCAAGGTGAGGTGATTCAGATTATTCCAGAAATGAGTCCTAGACAGGACCTGTCTATATTAGATCTTAGTGTTTATTGTTTTTTTATTGAAATCCACATGTTTTTCTTCAACAGTTTACATGGCTTGCGTCTCCAAATTATTACAGGAAATAGTTATAGGCAGGACATATGACAGTTGTTTACAGAGCACAGAATTAAACAGATTTCGCCTCTCAAAGTGCACCAGATTGATGCATTTAACTTTAAAAAGGGTAGGCATGCCCCCAGATCCCCCCAGAAGGTCCATTCTCACCCAGCAGGATCTAAAAATCCTGTGAGAAACACCACATGTACAAACGTACTGAATGTGAAAGCATAACCCTATGCCCTCATCTTTAACAGGCTGTCAAAAGAGGCTCATCCCAAATGGGGTTCGTTTTGGTCAATTTCTTCTAGAAATTTGATACGCCATACTCTTCATCAGCTCTTACCACCGGGCCTAAAAAAAATTCTAGGGGAAACACTGTGTGTGTGTCTGTGTGTGTGTGTGTCTGTGTGTGTGTGTGTGTGTGTGTGTGTGTGTGTGTGTGTGTCTGTGTATGCGTGTCTGTGTGTGTGTGTGTGTGTGTGTGTCTGTCTGTGTGTGTCTGTGTGTGTCTGTGTGTGTGTGTGTGTGTGTGTGTAGTACTCACTCTGCCGTGAAGCCAGTCCTCACAGACCACACACTGAATCATCTCGTCCTCCACCTGAAGACAGACAGACAGATTATTCCCATGGCTGACACACCAAGCCTTTGTTTGTTTGTGTGCGTGTGTGTGTGTATTAAGGTCCCTACATAAAAACATGTAAAGGCCTTTGCACACCGGGCGCGTTTTATTCGTGCGATTAATCCGTTAATTAACGAACGTATATAGAGTCAATACAAGCTTCCACACCAGCGCCGTCATTTCGCATCGCGAATTTGCGTTTTTAATTTTTTCGAACTGAGTTCGATTTTTCTGGGAGGTCGCTTCTAAAGTGAGACGCGACAAAATTCACATTTCAAAACATTCGCTTTTACGTTGCGTTTATTCGCGTCGCGCCCGGTGTGCAAAGGCCTTAAGAGCCATTTTTGGCTGTGAATATGTTGTCATGTCATGAGTTGTCCACCAGGTGTCTCTGCCCTATTGCCTGGGGCTCAGGTACATCAGTCACTTCATGAGTGGTTTGTTGTTTGACCTCAGAAGGGTTGCACGCTAGAAGCATCTCAGTTATTACAGCTGTTGTTATGTCACTGAGGATCTGTCTGAATGTGAGAAAGGAAACGGGTTGCAGACCGGAGACCATCACATGGCTCATTCATTACTACACACTGCCTACACTAACCCTAACCCTATAACCCTCTAACCCTAACCCTAACCCTCTAACCCTAACCCTAACCCTAACCCTCTAACCCTCTAAGCCTAACCCTTTCTTTAACCTTTATTTCTACAGGTAAATACCATTGAGACCGAAGACTCTTTTACAAGGGAGACCTGTTTTCCTTTCCCACGTTACCATTCACACACACATTCATACACCGATAGCAGCAGCTAACTATCGACATTCACACGAGGCAAGGTGGGTGACGTGTCTTGCCCAAGGACACAACAACTATGACACAGGTGGCAGGGCGGGGATCGAACCTCCAACCCTTTGATCATCAGCCGACCCGCTCTACCACCTGAGCCACAGTCGCCCCCAACCCTAAACCACTGACCCTAAGCC
The DNA here is from genome assembly GCF_949987685.1 of Ammodytes marinus. Classification (NCBI taxonomy): domain Eukaryota; kingdom Metazoa; phylum Chordata; class Actinopteri; order Uranoscopiformes; family Ammodytidae; genus Ammodytes; species Ammodytes marinus. The sequence continues at coordinate 44,848 of NW_027648152.1, forward strand.
TAAGCCTAACCCTAACACTACACACATTATACAAACACAGCACCGGGAGTCAAACCATGGAGAGCGTTTGTGCGTTTGTACACACAGACACACATGTAGACATGTAGCGGTGACAGACAGACAGATAGATAGGGAGAGAGAGACATACAGACAGACAGACAGACAGACAGTGTCTCACCGTGTCCTCTGGGTCGGGGTACGGCCGGCTGCAGGTGCAGTAAAGACCAGAGAAGTTCTGACTGTATCTGTTCAGAGAGTTGACCTCGTCTTTCTCCTGCAACACAAAGAAGTTAAGGCCTGTGTGTGTGTGTGTGTCTGTGTGTGTGTGTGTGTGTCTGTGTGTGTGTGTGTGTGTGTGTGTGTGTGTGTGTGTGTGTGTGTGTCTGTGTGTGTGTGTGTGTGTGTCTGTGTGTGTCTGTGTGTGTGTGTGTGTGTGTGTGTGTGTGTCTGTGTGTGTCTCTCAGTGTGTGTGTGTGTGTGTGTGTGTGTGTGTGTGTGTGTGTCTGTGTGTGTGAGTGTCTGTGTGTGTGAGTGTGTGTGTGTGTGTCTCACCGGGTAAAGCTTACAGGTCAGTGTGTGTGTGTGTGTGTGTGTGTGTGTGTGTGTATGTGTGTCTGTGTGTCTCTCCCAGTGTGTGTGTGTGTGTGTGTGTGTGTGTGTGTGTGTGTGTCTCAGTGTGTCTCAGTGTGTGTGTGTATGTCTCAGTGTGTGTGTGTGTGTGTGTGTGTGTGTGTGTGTGCGTCTCAGTGTGTGTGTGTCTCACCGGGTAGAGCTTACAGGTCAGCTCAGGGAACTTCTTGTTCCCACAGTCACAGCGGAAGTTTCTGTAGAAACAAAGAAACACGTTAAATCATTAATGTCTGATTATTGGTGAAGACATTTAGTGTGTTAGGGTGAGTGAGAGGCTACTGTGTGTGTGTGTGTGTGTGTGTGTGTGTGTGTGTGTGTGTGTGTGTGTGTGTGTGTGTGTGTGTTAGGGTGAGTGAGCAAGAGTGTTTTCACCTGTAGTTAGAGCTGTCTTCACGTGATCAGATCAAGAAAACCACATGTTAAAGACAAATGGAAACGGGGTCTGTGTGTGTGTATCTTTGTACAGTGTGTGTGTCTCTGTCTTTGTGTGTTACTAACCTCTGTGTCTCTCTGTGTTTGTGTGTGTGTGTCTGTGTGTGTGTGTGTGTCTCTGTCTTTGTGTGTTACTAACCTCTGTGTCTCTGTGTGTTTGTGTGTGTGTGTGTGTGTGTGTGTGTGTGTGTGTGTCTCTGTCTTTGTGTGTTACTAACCGCTGTGTCACTGTGTGGACCAGCTGAACTATCAGGAGAGGGAGGGGCCGAGCTGAAAGGGTTCGCTGCATTTACAAGCCTGCATGCCCCGGCGTGCGGAACAATGATAGTTTAATTACGATTATTTTGTTTTCATGATTGAGGGAAGCCGTAATAGTAATCGAAAATGAAATTCAAGTTATGGCCCAGCCCCTCAAGAAGCCCAGCCCCCCAGCCCCTCAGCCCCTCAAGAAGCCCAGCCCCCCAGCCCCTCAAGAAGCCCAGCCCCTCAGCCCCCCAGCCCCTCAAGAAGCCCAGCCCCCCAGCCCCTCAAGAAGCCCAGCCCCTCAGCCCCTCAAGAAGCCCAGCCCCCCAGCCCCTCAGCCCCCCAGCCCCTCAGCCCCCCAGCCCCTCAGCCCCTCAAGAAGCCCAGCCCCCCAGCCCCCCAGCCCCTCAAGAAGCCCAGCCCCTCAGCCCCCCAGCCCCTCAAGAAGCCCAGCCCCCCAGCCCCTCAAGAAGCCCAGCCCCTCAGCCCCTCAAGAAGCCCAGCCCCCCAGCCCCCCAGCCCCTCAAGAAGCCCAGCCCCCCAGCCCCCCAGCCCCTCAGCCCCCCAGCCCCTCAAGAAGCCCAGCCCCCCAGCCCCTCAGCCCCCCAGCCCCTCAGCCCCTCAGCCCCCCAGCCCCTCAGCCCCTCAAGAAGCCCAGCCCCTCAAGAAGCCCAGCCCCTCAGCCCCCCAGCCCCTCAGCCCCTCAAGAAGCCCAGCCCCTCAAGAAGCCCAGCCCCCCAGCCCCTCAGCCCCCCAGCCCCTCAGCCCCTCAGCCCCCCAGCCCCTCAGCCCCTCAGCCCCCCAGCCCCCCAGCCCCTCAGCCCCTCAGCCCCTCAAGAAGCCCAGCCCCTCAGCCCCCCAGCCCCTCAGCCCCTCAGCCCCTCAGCCCCCCAGCCCCCCAGCCCCTCAGCCCCCCAGCCCCTCAGCCCCCCAGCCCCCCAGCCCCCCAGCCCCCCAGCCCCCCAGCCCCTCAGCCCCTCAAGAAGCCCAGCCCCTCAGCCCCTCAAGAAGCCCAGCCCCTCAGCCCCCCAGCCCCTCAAGAAGCCCAGCCCCCCAGCCCCCCAGCCCCCCAGCCCCTCAGCCCCTCAAGAAGCCCAGCCCCTCAAGAAGCTCAGCCCCTCAGCCCCCCAGCCCCTCAGCCCCTCAGCCCCTCAAGAAGGATGACTTAAATTGGGCTTAATTTGGAGAGGTTTTAAATATCTATATTTATTCTCAAATGTTATCATTTTGGTGCTCCTGATTTTCGCTGGATGAATCTTCTTTGGCGCCAAAATGTTCTCTATGCAGGAAAAACCCTGATTGGTGTTTACACTACTATTAGAATGCGGACACATCGGACACAAGAGACGTAAACCAACTAACCCTAACCCTCCGAATGTGTTTTTTGTGATCCGATCTCAATGCGTCTTGAGAGTGTTTCCACCTGTAGTTAGAGCTTTATTCACGTGATCAGATCACAGAAACCACATGTTAAAGACAAGTGGAAACGGGGTCTATGTGTGTGTATCTTTGTACAGTGTGTGTGTCTCTGTCTTTGTGTGTTACTAACCGCTGTGTCTGTGTGTGTGCGTGTGCGTGCGTGCGTGCGTGTGCGTGTGAGTGTGAGTGTGTGTGTGTGTGTGTGTGTACCTCTTAGTGTGTGTGTGTGTGTGTGTGTGTGTACCTCTTAGTGTGTGTGTGTGTGTGTGTGCGTACCTCTTAGTGTAGAGCTCGTAAAGGTCGTGACCCTCGTGACACTTGTAGGAGCAGGCGAGACACACTCCGGCTGCTTCGGCCCCGGAACACGTGAGACACGCGTACAAGGCCTGGCGCTTCACATAGCCCTGAGGGAGAGAGACAGGCAGGGAGAGAGACAGGCAGGGAGGGAGACAGACAGGCAGGCAGGGAGACAGACAGGCAGGCAGGCAGGGAGAGAGACAGGGAGGGAGGGAGGGAGACAGGGAGGGAGGGAGGGAGACAGGGAGACAGGCAGGGAGGGAGGGAGACAGGCAGGGAGGGAGAGAGACAGGGAGGGAGACAGGGAGAGAGACAGGGAGGCAGGGAGACAGGCAGGGAGGGAGGGAGACAGGCAGGCAGAGAGGGAGACAGGGAGGGAGACAGGCAGGCAGGCAGGCAGGGAGGGAGGGAGGGAGAGAGAGAGAGAGGCAGGCAGGCAGGCAGGGAGGGAGGGAGAGAGAGAGAGAGGCAGGCAGGCAGGCAGGGAGGGAGGGAGAGAGAGAGAGAGAGAGGCAGGCAGGCAGGCAGGGAGGGAGGGAGAGAGAGAGAGAGGCAGGCAGGCAGGCAGGGAGGGAGGGAGAGAGAGAGAGAGGCAGACAGGCAGGGAGAGAGGCAGACAGGCAGGCAGGGAGACAGGCAGGGAGAGAGACATGACAGAGACACATATTCAAATAACATATTGCTTCACGTAACATTCAATAGCTTTATTAATGTTCATATTTCATGTAGTGCGTGTGTGCGTGTGTGTGTGTGTGTGTGTGTGTGTGTGTGTGTGTAGCAGAGAGTGTGTAGCAGAGAGTGTGTAGCACAGAGTGTGTAGCAGAGTGTGTGTGTAGCAGAGAGTGTGTACCTCGGGGTAGGAGCAGTGTGTGTGTGTGTGTAGCAGTGTGTGTAGCAGTGTGTAGCAGAGAGTGTGTACCTCGGGGTAGGAGCAGTGTGTGTGTGTGTGTAGCAGTGTGTAGCAGAGAGTGTGTACCTCGGGGTAGGAGCAGTGTGTGTGTGTGTGTAGCAGTGAGTGTGTACCTCGGGGTATGAGCAGTGTGTGTGTGTAGCAGTGAGTGTGTGTACCTCGGGGTAGGAGCAGTGTGTGTGTGTAGCAGAGTGTGTGTACCTCGGGGTAGGAGCAGTGTGTGTGTGTAGCAGAGAGTGTGTACCTCGGGGTAGGAGCAGTGTGTGTGTGTAGCAGTGTGTAGCAGAGTGTGTGTACCTCGGGGTAGGAGCAGTGTGTGTGTGTAGCAGTGAGTGTGTACCTCGGGGTAGGAGCAGTGTGTGTGTGTGTGTAGCAGTGTGTGTAGCAGTGTGTAGCAGTGAGTGTGTACCTCGGGGTAGGAGCAGTGTGTGTGTGTAGCAGAGTGTGTGTACCTCGGGGTAGGAGCAGTGGTCCGAGTCGCTTCCTGCCAGAACAGCTGAAGCTTCGTCCTCCAGCTGCTCATCCTCCTGTAAGACATCCAGGAGAGAGACAGTCTGTTCCTCCTTCTCTCTCTCCTCCTCTTTCTCTGTTCTCTCCATTCTCAGGGCCTGGACAGAGAGAGAGAAAGACAGAAAGACAGAGAAAGACAGAGAGAGACAGAGAGAGAGAGAGAGAGAGAGAGAGAGAGAGAGACACACACACTTTAGGGTACAGGCTATGTGTCATAGCAGCCTCCCCACTAAGGGTCCTGATGAAATATCTACAACTCTCACACACGCAGCAGTAACAGAGTTGTGTTTTGTTCTGTCCGCTTCACACAGTGTTTACATTTCCTCTGAAGCGGGAAACTGGATCCGATTCAAACCCCAGCCCGAGCCAGTTCATATTCTATCTAATATCCGTGTGTGTGTGTGTGTGTGTGTGTGTGTGTGTGTGTCCCACAGATAGAACATATTATAACCGCTTTCCTTACCGAGAGAACACGGGCTCAAACTAGCCGGTCCTTTAACAGATAAACTCTGCTTTAATCTAACACCCATATGACGTCATTAGGCTTTAGACACAGATGATAACCGTTAGCTACTTACCGGACGAGCTGCAGCCGGTACCGGGCCGTTATCACCGTCACGAGACAATAAACGATCAGTCAATCAAACCCTAAAACTGATGAGAAGCTACCGAGGCTAAAGCTAGCTGCTGCTGCTGCTGCGAGCCTCATGAAAACATCCGGTTCATTTCCGCATTTCGGTCTGTTTTTGGCGGGAGTCTGCTCTGGGTTCGGAAGTTACCAAAATAAGAGCCGCGAATCACATAAACAAGTCAATGAGTGGACAGTTATATTCTGTGAACAAAAGCTTTTACATGTGATATTCAGCGCCTAACCCTCTAACCCTAAAGCCTACTGTAACGGGGGGGGGGGGGGGGGGGGGATATACTCATGTTGTGCCTCATGTTTAGGGATGGAGCACTGAGTCACAAAGTCAGTGATTCTGGAGAACGCTTGTTGTCAAAATCACTTTAAGTAAAAATCAGTGAATATCTCCTCTGCTACCTACCTGTCTGTCTGTCTACCTGTCTGTCCTGTGTGCACTGGAAAAACACACAGTGGTAATACACAGCCTAGGCTCTGTAAACGCACATGTTGCTAGCTATGGCGGCCCCTTTGTTTACATTGGCCTACCAGTTTACAGAGCCCAGGCTGAGTATTACCACAGACGGGCTTACAGAGCCTGGGCTGTGTATTACCACAGACAGGCTTACAGAGCCTGGGCTGTGTATTACCACAGTACAGACAGGAGATATTCACTGCCTGCACCTTTAACTAGTAACTCAGACCTCAGGGGGCGTTACCGTGACGTCATTAACATGGCCGCGGTGTGTATGACGTCAGCAGCATGGCGACGGTGTGTGTGCGCGCGGAGCTCACGTTCAGAGCATGGACATATAAAGAAATGGACACCGTATTGAAACATGGCGCCCATTCATTCCTATGAAAGCTGCTCATAGGCGCAGAGAAGCAACAAGGAAGTATAATCCGGAAATTCCATACGGCCCAAAGCATGACGTAGCATCGACGTAGCTGCATTATGGACCTATCAAGAAAGAGGGCGGCAAGCGTAGCGGACTGGAGGCGGGAGTAGAATCATTCTCGTTCTGTAGCATCTAGCCTGGCGAAAACAAACTGAAAGCCGTTAAAAGCCGTTGGGCTAATAAAACGCTTGAGGTGGCGTTTTGAAATGAGAAAACTTCAGTTTTAATAGTATATGGTCTAAAGATAAGTATGAGCCTATGATTGATATCCAGAAAAATTTTGCAGAGACACAATCTTGTTCGCTGCTTGTACTGTGTGGACAGGGAAATCTGCCTACGGGCCGTATGAAAATAAGCTCCACCCCTCACCATGCAATACTAATGGGTTGGCCACATGTCCATGCTGGTTGCTCGGAGAAGGCACAGTCCTGGGGGCCTGGTTCAGAGACGGAAACAAGAAGACTGTGCGCGCGCCCGCCGGCCGTGACGTCACGTCTCTGATCAAAGGAATGACGTCACTGCGCGAGACCGTGTCCGCAGTCCTGACGGAGCTGCACGGGCGGGAGAAGCAGGGAGGCTGCGCAGAAGCAGAAGGTGAGCTAACTGCTGCTAACACATGCTAACAGCCGGTCCACTCTGGCCGTGTCTGAACTGCCATACTAGCGTCCTACATCCTACATACTCACCATCTATATACTGCATACTCTCTACTCAAAGATCGATTGTGTATGCGAGCTGCGTCTAAAACGTTCTCAGTTGAAGTATACTCAAGCAATGAAGAATTTCTTCTTCTTCTTATAAGATTCAGGCAGTTTAGACACTGTTAAGCTTATAACCGCCCTCTACAGGTTAGATATTGAACTAGATTTTTACAGTCCTGTGTTCATCATCTGTGTTTTAGACCTCTTGTTTTATAATAATGATGTTTTGAGGCGGAGGATCCCTCCGACGCTCTCTGTCCGGCTCATCAGCACTCAGCTGTCTGTGAGTTGAGCTGGACGAGCCGCGGTGTGTGGAACAGCGATCTGTTCTGATCTCTCTCCACTATCAGACTCACATCACTCATTTCACTTAGTGACTCTAATGTCAGGTATTTATCTTCATCTCTTATCTATTGTAAGAGTTTATGAATGACTGCACGTACAGTTGTCAGATCGCGGAACCCCAAACAATGTTGTTGCCTAGCAACTTGCTCGAAAATATTTCATTTTCCTGGGCGGGTAGAATTGACCCAATGCATTGTGGGGCGGTTGAGTAGGAAAAGTATACGATCGATTCATACCCAAAATCTTCCCGGAAGTTAGTACTCATCCGGGAATTTCTCACATACCCAAACTCGCATACCCAACCGTCACATACTCAAATTGAAGTCAAAATGAGTATGAGTAGGACGTTAGTATGGCAGTTCAGACACGGCCTCTGTCTGTGTGTGTGTGTGTGTGCATGGAGGATTGTGTGTGTGTAACTAATGTCTTGTCTCTGTTTCTTTGCTGACTTTCTAAAAACCCTTTAAATCACACACACACAGACACACACACACAATATGTAGAAGGCCACACACAAACAGATACACACACACACACACACACACACACACACACACACACACACACACACACACACACACACACACACACAGACAATGTGTCAAGTGACAATAATCTGTCAGTAGAACTGTTTAACTCAAACTGACTCGATTCGCCAGGTGAAGAAGAAGAAGAAGATGATGAAGAAGATGACCTTCGACCTCCGGCCAAACGACCCAAGCCCTGATGACGTCATCATGACCTCATAGTTTACCTGTCTCACTGCCATTAATACGAGCTGCTAGCTGTCTGTCTCACTGCCATTAATACGAGCTGCTAGCTGTCTGTCTCACTGCCATTAATACGAGCTGCTAGCTGTCTGTCTCACTCTCCTGTCTCTCTGACTATCATCTTTTTTTATATATATATTTTCATGCTTTGTTGACTGTGTTGAGACAGAGGTGAAATGTGTCAGAGAGGGGAGTGACATGTAGAGAACGACCGTGGGCTGGAATCAAACCCGGGTCTGCTGTGAAGAGGACAGACAGACAGACAGACAGACAGGCAGGCAGGCAGACAGACAGACAGACAGACAGACAGACAGACAGAGAGCGACCGTGGGCTGGAATCAAACCCGGTTTCTTATTTGTTGGATAAATATTAGTTCATGTTGTAATGCGCTGGAGGAATGAAAATGTCTTTGTTTCCACATGGAGGAATAAATAGATTTCTGATAAAACACTTGATCAGATCATTAATTTCATATCGACTGTACTGTGATCAGATCCTTCATTTCATATTGACTGTACTGTGATCAGATCCTTCATTTCATATTGACTGTACTGTGCTAATACAGCAGCTTGCAAAAGTATTCATACCCCTTGAAATTTTCCACATTTTATCACATTAAAACCACACATGTACATTTATTTTATTGGGATTTCATGTGAGAGACCAACACACAGTGATACACCAACACACAGTGAGAGACCAACACACAGTGATACACCAACACACAGTGATACACCAACACACAGTGAGAGACCAACACACAGTGAGAGACCAACACACAGTGAGAGACCAACACACAGTGATACACCAACACACAGTGAGAGACCAACACACAGTGAGAGACCAACACACAGTGAGAGACCAACACACAGTGAGAGACCAACACACAGTGAGAGACCAACACACAGTGAGAGACCAACACACAGTGATACACCAACACACAGTGAGAGACCAACACACAGTGATAGACCAACACACAGTGAACACACAGTGAGAGACCAACACACAGCGTCTGTCAACAGCAATTTACAAGAGTTTCTCAATATTCTCAATTGTATTGAGGTCTGGACTTTGACTGGGCCATTCTAACACATGACTATGCTTTGATCTAAACCATTCATTGTAAATCTGGCTGTTATGTTTAGGGTAGTTTTCCTTCTGGAAGGTGAACCTACACGCAGTCTCAAGTCTTTTGCAGACTCGTTTTCTGCCCTGTATTTGGCTCCATCCATCTTCCCATCAACTCTGACCAGTTTCCCTGTCCCTGCTGAAGAAAAGGACCCCAACAGCATGATGCTGCCACCACCATGTTTCACTGTGGTGATGGTGTGTATAGGATGGTTTGTAGTGTTAGTTTCCTCCACACATTGCATTTTGCATTCAGGTCAAAAACTTCACGTCTGGTCCCATCTGACTATGCATGGCTTTTGGCAAGGGTTGGAGGAAAGTGCTCTTTTCAGATGAGATTAAAATTTAAGTTTTTGGCCATAATGCAAAATGCAACATGTGGTAGAAAACTAACACTGCACATCACCCTATACACACCATAGGGTGTGAATAAGTAAAAGTATGTCCAGAGTGTAGTATACTGCATCCTAACAAGATACTGTTTATGATCAGATGTAGTATGGAGGAGAAGAGAGAGAAAGAGTATGAGATTTGGAACGCAGGCCATGTATTAGGCCATAACCTTAACCCTGCAGCTTTCTCTTAGGGTCACTGTGTAGTTTCAGAGGAGGGGGTTTGTTTACATTCACAGGGCCTGCAGTTACTTTACTAAACATATTTTCTCTACATGTAATTCTTAGTATTGAATAATTCTATCATCATAAATCAAAGCTAAATTATTTTTGAGGAACCTGGAACCAAACGTAAGACTAGAATATGTTTGTAAACCAAACTGTGGGCCCTGCTGCTGTAAACAACAACAGTGAAACAGTAACTTTTCAGGAAGCTTTCTAACTTCAAACAGTGTTCCAGGGATCACATTTTCCTGTGAGGAAAGTTTGTTTATTCAGTTATGAGAATAAACCTTAGAAAATGTTTCACTTCTCTGACACACAAAGGGGGCCCTGGGTATTATGGGATGGAGGAGAGGAGGACCCTGGGTATTATGGGATGGAGGTGAGGAGGACCCAGGGTATTATGGAGGAGAGGAGGACCCTGGGTATTATGGGATGGAGGAGAGGAGGCAGGGTTCAACATAACTTTTTTTTCCTACTGGCCCGCCGGGCCAGTGGATCCGAGTTTTACTGGCCCTTTGTATATTTTCACTGGCCCTGCACACACTTTTTTTTTCTTCATAATTTAGTGTCAATAATTATAATACCTGTATTAGAAAAATAAAGAAAGATAACCAGATCTAAAGGGAATATCTATACTGTAACAGTATAGATATTCCCTTTAGATTTGGTTATTTTTCTTTTAGTTAATTATATGAAATGTTGATATTGCTCATACACATAATATAAAACCAGGCAAACATATTAAATTAGAAGCCTACAACTGAAAGTATGTTGAAAGAGTCGGCCAGTGTTTTAAAGTCCAGTAGTTTGATGGTTGTTTTTATTCTTGAATTTGGGCAGTTTAATGAATAGTTCACCTGCAGAAGTCATGTTCAAACATAAAAAAAAAATAAGAGATGAAGGTCTGATCATTCTTTGTGGTGTGGTAGGCTGTTTTTATTACTTTCTCTATATGCATTAGGGATGTGAATGTGTCGACCGAATGACCGGTTTTCCACTTGCGCTCAAGTTGACTTTAAAAATAGAATAGAAATCCGAAAATCAGTGGGTTATGCCGTTTTTTTAATGGGAGATTTCACCGTGTATGTGAGTTCACGTCTGGTCGTGAGCGCGCTGCAGGAGTGTCACTTCTCCATGAAGTGTCAGCTTCACATAAGAGTCCGGTGTGGGACCATTTTTTCAAACTATTGATAAAAAACAATGCAGTGCAAAATATGCAGCATAAGTTAAACGCTCGTCTAAGACTATGACGTTAAATCACCTTAGAAACACACAATGCCTTCGTCCGATCACTGCAGCGTTTCACCGTGTGATCTCGCCAGCGAGTGAGCCGCCGCGCAGATGAACTGTGGTTTGTGGCTAAAATAATAACCGGGGATATTCTCCCCGTTAGCGATTTCAATGGGAAAGACTTCCGCGATCTGATTGAATGTCTCGAGCCTGAAAACACAGTGCCAAACTGCGCGACTATAGGAACTGTACAGTAAGCGGAGTCCCTCCGTTCGTTTCTGTCTACAACCGACACAATCACCGGAGACTCATTCACAGCGTTTAAATAACGCCTCTCATTTGTATTACCATTGGGGCTTGGATGCAAATACTGTAACATTACGGCGGCAGATAAAGGAAAAGCGCAGTTATCATTTTCTGCACCTCAACCTCTGCTGTGGGAAGAAAGAAAGGGGGCAAAGCAAGTCGATTGATTTGTCGACTCGCAGGCGGACGGTAGGCAGCTCTGCCAACGGAGCGAGAGTGCAACCGCTTGTTGCTCCGCCTGTCAAAACGCCAACGCATCGGTTGTCCACTGGCCTTTCATTAAAAAATATATTTTATATTAGGTTTATTATATTGAGTCTTAAATAAACACTGCTTTCATTACGACTCTGAACGCGCATTTCAATGAACCATGATGTAGTCTACAAAAAGATACTGAACTGTGATTGGCCAGTCACTGGCCCGGGCGGGACAGTGACTGGCCAATCAACTTGCCCTGCATATGATTTTACTGGCCCCGGGCCATCGGGCTATACGTTATGTCGAACCCTGGGAGGACCCAGGGTATTATGGGATGGAGGAGGACCCTGGGTATTATGGAGGAGAGGAGGACCCTGGGTATTATGGGATGGAGGAGGACCCTGGGTATTATGGGATGGAGGAGGACCCTGGGTATTATGGGATGGAGGAGAGGAGGACCCTGGGTATTATGGGATGGAGGAGAGGAGGACCCTGGGTATTATGGAGGAGAGGAGGACCCTGGGTATTATGGGATGGAGGAGAGGAGGACCCTGGGTATTATGGAGGAGAGGAGGACCCTGGGTATTATGGGATGGAGGAGAGGAGGACCCTGGGTATTATGGGATGGAGGAGAGGAGGACCCTGGGTATTATGGAGGAGAGGAGGACCCTGGGTATTATGGGATGGAGGAGAGGAGGACCCTGGGTATTATGGGATGGAGGAGGACCCTGGGTATTATGGGATGGAGGAGGACCCTGGGTATTATGGGATGGAGGAGAGGAGGACCCTGGGTATTATGGGATGGAGGAGAGGAGGGCCCTGGGTATTATGGAGGAGAGGAGGACCCTGGGTATTATGGGATGGAGGAGAGGAGGACCCTGGGTATTATGGGATGGAGGAGAGGAGGACCCTGGGTATTATGGGATGGAGGAGAGGAGGACCCTGGGTATTATGGGATGGAGGAGAGGAGGACCCTGGGTATTATGGGATGGAGGAGAGGAGGGCCCTGGGTATTATGGGATGGAGGTGACGACGGTCAGACAGAGAAATGATTCAAACTTCAGATTGCTTTTTACATTTTTATTGATGTAATCAAGTTGTCATGGTAACCAGTATTGGCCTGTCAGGTGAGCGCTGCAGGTCACCATAGCAACCGTTAACCCAATCACAAAACAGGAAGAAAAAGTGTCTTTCAACAGCACAGGAGCTCTTCCTCATTATCATCAAACTCAACATCTTCCAGTTTTCATTTGTTTAGCAACAGATTCACATCAGTGCAGCGTGCAATCTGCCACACGGGCAAACTGCACGCTGCACTCTAACCCAGACTGCTATCAACACACGGGCAAACTACTGTCAGCGGTTCATGAGAACGTTGGATGTCCGCGCCACCAA
>NW_027648151.1:2500-5000 GCF_949987685.1 Ammodytes marinus
ACAGACAGGGAGAGAGACAGACAGACAGACAGACACACGGACAGACAGAACACACACACACACACACACACACACACACACACACACGGACAGACGAACAGACAGACAGACAGACAGACAGACAGACAGACAGACAGACAGACAGACAAACAGGGAGACAGACAGACAGACAGACAGACAGACAGACAGACAGACAGACAGACAGACAGACAGACAGACACACTCACTCATTGATCTCCTCATGATTCGCTACTTCTGTACTTTGTGTGTACTGTGCTGAAAATAAATCATGTGTTATTACACAAACAAACCCTCCCTCCCTCCCTGCCTGTCTCTCTGCCTGTCTCCCTCCCTGCCTGTCTCTCTCCCTCCCTCCCTCTCTGCCTGTCTCTCTCCCTCCCTCCCTCTCTCTCTCTCCCTCCCTGTCTCCCTCTCTCCCTCCCTCCCTGCCTGTCTCTCTCTCCCTGTCTCCCTCCCTGTCTCTCTGCCTGTCTCCCTCTCTCCCTGTCTCCCTCCCTCCCTGTCTCTCTGCCTGTCTCCCTGTCTCTCTCTCTCTCTCCCTGCCTGTCTCCCTCTCTCCCTGTCTCCCTCCCTCCCTGTCTCTCTGCCTGTCTCTCTCCCCGTCTCCCTCCCTGCCTGTCTCTCTCTCTGCCTGTCTCTCTCTCAGACTTCCAGGATGTACACCGTGCCTCTGTACGACGACCTCGTTGCCGGAGTGATGAAGCGTGTTGCCGTGGAGATGTTTAACCAGACACAGCGGCGCATGCACCCCAACCTCAGACGCACTCTGCAACAGATAGTCTGTCAGAACACTGCTGTAAGACAGACAGGCAGACAGACAGACAGACAGACAGACAGACAGGCAGGCAGACAGACAGACAGACAGACAGGCAGACAGGCAGACAGACAGACAGGCAGAGTGATAGACAGACAGACAGACAGACAGGGAGAGAGACAGGGAGAGAGACAGACAGGGAGAGAGACAGACAGACAGACAGACAGACAGACAGACAGACAGACAGGCAGGCAGGCAGACAGACAGACAGACAGACAGGGAGAGAGACAGACAGGGAGAGAGACAGGCAGGGAGAGAGACAGGCAGGCAGGGAGAGAGACAGGCAGGGAGAGAGACAGACAGACAGACAGACAGACAGACAGACAGACAGACAGACAGACAGACAGACAGACAGACAGACAGACAGAGTGATAGACAATACACACACACATTTGACAAAAAGTGATTTGGACTTTGAATTTTTAATTGTAACTGTGTGTCTCCCTCCCTCTCTCTCTCCCTCTCTCTCTCTCTCCCTCTCTCTGTCTCTCTCTGTCTCTCCCTCTCTCTGTCTCTCTCTCTCTCTCTCTCTCTCTCTCTCTCTTCTCAACAGACTGTCTTCCAGAACAACTCGACTGCAGAAACAGCCGATAACACCGTCTCTGCTGTGTCTCCATCCACCAATCAGAACGGGTCTGCTAAGCCCCTCCCACACACCCCTAACTCCTCCCCTCCTCAACCACAGACTGTCAGCAAACCAAGCGCTCCTACTGCCATAGCTCTGAGTATAAGGGACGTCAACGTATCCGCGTGAATATGTGAAAAGTTACAAACTAACTGTAACAAGGGCTCTGATTTTTTATTATTTTTTGGGGCATTTTCAAGCTTTATTAGACAGTACAGAGTTGAAATGAGGAGACAGAGAGAGAGAGAGAGAGAGAGAGAGAGAGAGAGAGAGAGAGAGGGGGGGAGGGGGGTGACCTGCAGTAAAGGTCCACGGGTCGGATTCGAACCCGCGACCACTGCAACGAAGGCCGGAGCCGATATGGTACACGCTCTATCCACTACACCACCGGAGCAGATATGGTACGCGCTCTATCCACTACACCACCAGAGCCGATATGGTACACGCTCTATCCACTACGCCACCGGAGCTTTGTCGAATACTGTCTGACAGAAAATGGGTGCGACCAATCAAAATGGCTCGATTAAGCCCAACCCACTATCCCCTAACTCCTCCCCTCAACCATAAACAAAGCAACCAACCAGCAGCTGCTTTGAGGGACGTCAATGTATCTGCGTGAATGTGTGAATTTTACATGAACACGTAACAAGGGCTCTGATTGGTCGAAAACTGAATGACAGAAAATGGCTTGGAGCTTCATCAACCAATGGGAACGTCTCTACTAAACCCCTCCCACTCTCGCCTAACTCCTCCCCTCGACCACAGCCTGTCAACAAACCAAGCGCATCCACTGCCATAGCTCTGATGGATTCCTATATGCGTGGATTTGTGTATTTCTTACTGTAACTGTTACGAGGGCTACGATTGGTCGAAAACAGCAGCTGCCATTTCTACTGTATCTCCGTCAACCAATGGGAACGGCTCTGCTAAACCCCGCCCACTATCTCCTAACTCCTCCCCTCAACCATAAACAAAGCAGAAAACCACCAACTGCTTTGTGGGACGTCAATGTATCTGCTTGAGGTTGCGTTCCGAATCTC
>NW_027648151.1:10000-13392 GCF_949987685.1 Ammodytes marinus
AAATATGTTTGTCAAGGGGTCACTGTCCAGGGTCATGGCCAGAATTTTGTCTGTATTTTGCTCAAAGATGCCAATGCACAGTACAGAAATAAACAACTGCTTACAAAAAAACTACAGACACTGACTTTACAGTTGTGCAATTTTGTTTGCTATGTGAAGGTACAAATTTTGTGCAAACATGCAGACAGTACAAAGCAAAGTTCTACTGGTGCAATATTATGCAGACACACTAAATACAAATAATGGACCATACACTTACACTGCGGTACAATCGCGCGCGCAAAGCTGCATACACAGAGCAGCTGATAGAGAAACGCTTGGAGACACGTGCACATTTATTTACTGCAGATCGCGGCCTTTCGTGCAGTTATGACCATGCAAAAGCACACATCACACGAGCTAGTACATTAATTGTGCACCACTAAAAAAAAAAAAATTAATTGGGGTCGGTCGGTAGTCAAGGCGGGGGCCAGTAAATATTCCTTCGCGGGCCGGACGCGGCCAGCGGGCCGCCTATTGAATAGCCCTGCAGTATATGGTTCAGAAGTGTTAATCATTAAAGCTACAGTGTGTAACTTCTGTCCCCCCCATGAGGAATTCTGAGTAATTACAACAACACTGTCGGTGCATCTACATGAGGTAAAGCCTTCAGTGATGGCACATGGATTTTATACCTTCTGCTGTACGTACAGGTCTTCTTAACGGTTAACAGGTTAACCATGGTCATCCCTAGTTCCTGCACACATGTTTTACTAGTTTGGAGGCATTCTGAATAGACCACGCCCACATTTCACCCCACTACATTACATCATCGTGTGTGTTTCTCCTCAGCTTCACAATGAGGTCAGAAGCTGCTTAAACAAAACATACATTTAATCCACGACAACAGCTGACACACTGTCGCTTTAAGAGGGCCAGTGATCAATGCTGACACACACACACACACACACACACACACACACACACACACACACACACCGTAGCTATCACACACACACACACACACACACACACACACCGTAGCTATCACACACACACACACACACACACACACACACACACACACATGCACACTGTAGCTATCACACACACACACACACACTGTAGCTATCACACACACACACACACCGTAGCTATCACACACACACACACACACACACACACACACACACACTCACACACACACACCGTAGCTATCACACACACACACACACACACACACACACACCGTAGCTATCACACTCACACACAAACCGTAGCTATCACACACACACACACACACAGAGACACACATGCACACACACACTGTAGCTATCACACACACATACACACACACACACACACACACACACACACACACACACACACTGTTGCTATCAGACACAAAGTAACACAAACACACACAGACACGCCTGTATGAACATTTGTACGCACAAACATATGAACACACACACACACACACACACACACACACACACACACACAAACACACACACACACACACACACACACAGAGGGACACACACACACACACACACACACACACACACACACACACACACACACATTGCAGCCAGATTTCATCAGAGCGAAAATTAGAGAGCTTCTGGTTTTAGCAGATACAGTCTGTTATATAACTGTGTTAGAGTCTGTGTGTGTGTGTGCGTCCGTGTGTGCGTCTGTGCGTCCGTGTGTGTGTGTGTGTGTATGTGTGCGTGTGTGCGTCTGTGCATCCATGTGTGTGTGTGTGTATGTGCGTCCGTGTGTGCGTGTGTGTATCTGTGCGTCCGTGTGTGTGTGTGTGTGTGTGTGTGTCTGTGCATCCATGTGTGTGTGTGTGTGTGTGTGTGTGTGTGTGTGTGTATGTGTGTGCATCTGTGCGTCCGTGTGTGTGTGTGTGTGTGTCTGTGTGTGTGTGTGCATGCGTCCATGTGTGTGTGTGTGTGTGTGTTGAGGGATTATATAAAGGCTATAAAAACAGCTCACAGCGTTAAACCGAGCGTGACGGATTTATAAATAAATTCAAACAGAATAGCAAATCAAAGTGAAAACAGTGTGTGTGTGTGTGTGTGTGTGTGTGTGTGTGTGTGTGTGTGTGTGTGTGTGTGTGTGTGTGTGTGTGTGTGTGTGTGTGTGTGTGTGTGTGTGTTACAGTAGTGTGTGTTTGTGTGCTGCATCTGCATGCGTGGTGTGTGTGCGTTCGTGTGTGTGTATGTGTGTGTGTGCTGCGTGCCTGCGTGTGTGTGGTTGAGTGTGTATGTGTGTGTGTGTGTGTGTGTGTGTGTGTGTGTGTGTGTGTGTTTGTGAATCTGTGCATGTGTGTATGCGTTTATGTGTGTGTGTGCTGCGTGCCTGCGTGTGTGTGTATGTGGTTAGTCTTGATTACATTGCCTCTCTGGTTTATGATAATTTCAGTGTCTGTGTTTCTGGGTCACAGTAAAGGACCATTCCACTGTTTTCAGCCTCATCTCTGTTTGCCTGTAATACTACATTACCCATGAGCCTCGGCTGATGTCTACATTTGTGTGCAGTGATAGATTTTCTTGACAACCAATTCATAAAGAGCTCAATCTCAAGGCCATCTCACGCATCGCACTTACAATAGCACAGGACAACACACACCCACTCAACTGCCACTTCACTGTCATGCCCTCAGGACGCAGGTACAGGTCCCTGTTGTGCCGGAGGGCTCGCTATGGCAAAAGCCTGGTACCTGCAGCCATAGCAGCCCTCAACAAAAGGCCAAGATAAATCACCCCAGTCCCACCCTGTTTATATATCCTGTATGTATGTTTACTTTGTGTCTGTCTATTGTCTGTCGGCGTGCAGCCCATAAATGTACATGTGATGTGGAAAAGAATTTCCCCTTGGGGACAATAAAGTCTAAAGTCTAAAGTCTAAACGTAGTTCTAGTGGCTTATTGGATTGGCATTTTTAGATGATAGTGGAAAAAAAAAATGTCTACTGCACTTTATCAATCTTAGGTTGCGTTCCGAATCTCCTCCTCTTTCTTTTCTCTATTCTACATACTACATCCGACCATAAAAATAATCTAGTTAGGATGCAGTAGGCATACTATTGGGACATACTTTTACTCTCTTATTTCATCATAACATTGCGCCTTGATCTTGCCTCTTGCTTTTATATCCGTCTCATCCCCGTTTGTTTTCATATGGAGGCTTCGTAGATATGACGTCACTTCACGTGCGCACTGGATTGTGGGTCAGAATCGCCCAAATAGGATGCACTTTTCAACACTAACAATCTTGGCCGCATGAAGTAGGACATCCGGGTACTTCTAACCATCCTAAATCTGGCCACAAGAATCGGGACATCCTAAATCTTTTTTCTACCAAACTAAATAGTAGAAAGTATGCGATTCAGAACGCAAC
>NW_027648150.1:12500-22500 GCF_949987685.1 Ammodytes marinus
AACGAGCTCTCACACACACACACACACACACACACACACACACACCCACACACACACACACACACACACACACACACAGACCCACACACACACACACACACACACACGCAATCTTAAAGACCTCTCCAAACATGCCTTTGTGTTTGACCACTGTTAACTCGCTCTTAGAGGTCTCATTTCCAAAACATGATAGGATGGTTTTATCATGGTGTGTTTGGCAAATAGCAGATGATAATAAGGGTTTATCTCACACACACACACACACACACACACACACACACACACACACACATACACACACACACACACACACACACACACACACACACAGTGCATCAGGGTTAAAGGGCTGCCTTGTTAAAAGAAGCTAGGGAAATTGCTCTTTTAAAGTTTTGAATAATATATCTGTATCTATTGAACTTATGTAGAGCTTTTCAGCCTTATTGCCTTTATGGTTAAAGGTGCAGTGTGTAATATGACATCATCAAGAAAGTTCTACAAAGTTCTAGAATGCAACGCTCCCTGGTTAACCCCACCCCTTTTGAATAATAACAGAAGGTAGGTAGGTAAATGGTCTTGTATAGCGCTATATCTCCATTTATCACAGACTCAAAGCGCTTTACATTGTTTTTTGTACACATTCACCCAGTCACACACACATTCATACACCGATAGCAGCAGCTACCACGCAGGGTAGGCTTAGCACTACGGTGCTAAGCTAACTAAGCTAACTATCGGAAGCAATTCGGGGTTCAGTGTCTTGCCCAGGGACACTTCGACATGAGGCGGGGAGATGGGGGATCGAACCTCCGACCCTGCACACCAGAGGCGCGCTCCCTACCCACTTCGCCACTGCCGCCCCAGAAGCTACAGTGGCCTTCAAGGACAACAACAATTCTAAATGTCAAACAATGCACCTGATGACATTCCATCTATGACACTTTCAAGATGGCGGTGACAAGGCCTTGGTCCAAAGTATGGAGAAATATGGACATATATGAGACCCTTTCTAAGGGAAAAAATAATAATTCAAAAAAATGTTTCAGCTATTATGCACCAAATTAAACGTACTTATGGATATTATAATTATTTTCTACAAAATCTGCTAGGAAATAAAACCCAAAATTCTACACACTGCAGCTTTAAAGGTACAATTTGTAATTATTGTTTTTATCCTGCAATAGAGACACTTTGTTTGGAATTCAGGAGTCATTTTTAAAATTATTGTTATTTTTAAAAAAATCTGTCGTTTTCCCTTTTAACCAAAAAACGTAAACTGAATTATTTGAGGGAATACTTCACCCATACAGAACCGGTGTTCTATCATTATAAAATCACTATTATAATATAATGAATGAGGTTTTTCTTCCCTCAGTCTTCCCTTGGCCCAGCTGTCCTGTTAATCCTAACCCTTACATTTTACCATGTGTGATGTCACGCATGGGAAAATGTAAGGGTTATACAGTGAGACCATAAAACACTCTTTCTGCCTTTTCTCAGGCTAGGATGAACCGATTTCTAAAATGTTTTGCACATTTATACTACATAGGATCTCAGAGTTCAATACACCTTCATATTCCCACCGGTGAAGTAGGTCTTTATAGCTTATATATCTTTCTATGGAGGGAGGTAAGAATTCAGCAGCTACATTCACTTATTCTGTTTAGAAAAATCAACAGGAAATCCCTGAGCAACTGGTAATGACTCAAAAACAGACGTGTGTGTGTGTGTGTGTGTGTGTGTGTGTGTGTGTGTGTGTGTGTGTGTGTGTGTGTGTGTGTGTGTGTGTGTGTGTGTGTGTGTGTGTGTGTGTGTGTGTGTGTGTGTGTGTGTGTGTGTGTGTGTGTGTGTGTGTGTGTGTGTGTGTGCGTGTGCGTGTGTGTGTACCTGTCATCTGCCGAGTGCTGAACCCTGAAAGAGGGGGCAGGTTTTTCAGGTCACCATGCCATCTGTCAGCACAGCTTTCTCCTGTTACACACACACACACACACACACACACACACACACACACACACAGAAAGACACACAGAAAGACACACAGAAAGACACACAGAAAGACAGACAGACAGACAGACAGACAGATACACACACAGAGAGAGAGAGAGACAGAAAGACAGAGAGACAGGCAGGCAGATAGACAGAAAGCAGACAGCTAAATATAATGTAATGTAATGTATCACAACCAAGCCACAACTGACCCAGACAAACATTTCACTATCTATCTATCTATCTATCTATCTATCTATCTATCTATCTATCTATCTATCTATCTATCTATCTATCTATCTATCTATCTATCTATCTATCTATCTATCTATCTATCTATCTATCTATCTATCTATCTATCTATCTATCTATCTATCTATCTATCTATCTATCAGTTATAATGTAAGATATGAAAACTGTAGACAGACAGAGACAGACGGACACAATTATTGTTAAAGGGGCAGATTTTGCAAAGAAAAAATAACGAAGCTCCATCTACCCCCCCAAAATCACACACACACACACACACACACACACACACACACACACACACACACACACACACTCACACACACACACTCTCCCTCCCTCGCTAGTTCAGCTGTCTGGTCAATGGGACCGGGGCAAGTAGCCAAAGCATGTAGGGCCCAGCCAAGATCCCCCCTCCCCTCACACACACACACACACACACACACACACACACACACACACACACACACACACACACACACACACACACACACACACACACACACACACACACACACACACACACACACACACACACACACACACACACACACACACACACACACACACACAGACACACACACACACACAGACGGCCTCCTGTTCAGCTGTGCCGCTCTCCGCAGGTTTCCAGCCAGGTCAGATGTTCAACAACGCGCAAAACAACATGTTCACTATTTCTCACCGCTGTTTACACACACACACACACACACACACACACTCACACACACACACACACACAGACAGACAGACAGACAGACAGACAGACAGACAGACAGACAGACAGACAGACAGACAGACAGACAGACAGACAGACAGACAGACAGACAGACAGACAGACAGACAGACACACTGTTAGCCCGGATGTTATATCTAAGTAAAATATTTATTAGAATGTACTTAACGATTTGAGTTTTATTGCATAACTAATAAATGTTAGTGTATTGTACTTTTTTGTAGACATATTTGTATGTGTGAATGATTTTAAGTTGAATGGCTTGACATTTTAAAGTTTTAGTCATGGTCACCTGCATTTTTAAGTTAGAGACAGTCTGTTGAGATGGAGCCTATTTTTTCAAACATTCAGACCTGTGTGAGTACCAGATCTGCACGGGCTGCCAGATCTGCACGGGGTCCTAGATGCGTGATTATGACGCACTTCCTGTAAACGTTGTCTTTTAAGTGCGCATGCGCGTCACTCAGTAGCTGGTGTTCGGTGTTATTCTCTGCTCTTTAGGTAAGTATTAACGATCTCCTATGGTTTTCTAATCAAATACTATGAATAATAATCTAATGTACAAAGATAAACCTTAGTCATATGCTTGTCAAATTACTGAAATTAAACATACGTTGTATAACATGACCGTTTGCTTTGATAAGATAATATGTGTGTGGCTTTAGATTGATGGCTAACGTGAGCTAATAAACGTTAGCGGGGGCTTTCATCAATATAGGATTAGTTTTGTAGGTGATAATTACCCTATCTCTATTACCAGGGAATTAATTTTTTTTCTGGCCTTAATTCCGAAAACTGTGTCTTTGTTTATTTCATTTATTTTCACAGAAATGGAAGCGTTATACACTGAAGTAAAGCATTACCTCACTCAAAAAAGTTACCACAGCCTAACAACAACAAGGCCAACATTAGGAAGCTCTCAAAGACCTACTTTCTGAAAGGTAAGTCACAGTGTGTCAAACGCAAATGCACATTTGAGCCAGTTTATCGGAAGTATTCTGTATTGGCACTATTACTTTGATTTTTTCTTCCAAGTACTGCACAAAACATTTGCTTGTATTTAACCTTTATTTGTAACTTGGCAATTTCACTAGATTTCCTGAAGCTAATTGTTGTCATAATGTGACCTAACACAGATTGTACATACACATTCATAAATGAAGTAGGGCTGCCCCCTAATAGTTGACTAAAACATTAGTCGATCAGAAAGGTTATACGTCAGACCAGATTTCATTGGTTGCTTGGTCACAGAAAGAAAACTCTTTAGGAAAAATGAAATATAAACAGACTTGAAACTTTGTAACTGCTCTTTTTCAAAATAATTACTACTTAGCAGCAGCCCAGGTTACTGTGATAGAACCTGCGGGTTGGCTTGAGTGTTTAGGCCATGATTAATTGATTGATAGATTTAATTTTGTGTCGTGTTTAAAAATTATGCCCAGCCCACGGGCTAAATAGACACCATTATCAACACAAACAGCCCAGAAATTGCATGCTTAACAATACTAAGAGTCGAGTCGAGATGAGCTGATACCATGCAGTGGAAAAGCTCCATAATATTAAAACAAATTAACCATCCTGAAGTCTCCAAGCTTTTGTAACAAAATAGACTTTAACACATACACATTGAAAGTAAACAACTATTCCATCATGTCATATTTAGTGCTCAAAAAACACATTAGGTGTTTTAAATTTCATTTGACAGTTTGAAGTAGATAATACGCCACTGGAGCACCCCCAAAACTTTTCAGGATTTTAAGGAAACATTTAATTAAAAAGAGGAATTTACAGCTCAGGATAGTAGGTATGAAATTTAAATTAATTCTCCACTTCTCCTAAATCACAAAGTCTGTTTTCCTTGGGTATGTTTTTAAATCTGACGACTTAGAGGGCCAAAAGAAGTATTCCGGTTCTTAAATGAGCAACCAACGATATCGGATTCCTTCCTCAAATTTGTAAAAGAACAAACAAATAAAACATGTAGACTCTGCAGACATGAGGTATCATCTGAAATGTGTGACTAGACGAGCTTACATGCCCATTAGTATGGTTGCTCTCACTTTAGAAAATCTAGATAATTAATACATTTTCAAATTCGCTATTTGGCTTATACAAGTGTTAGTGGGTAACTTGAACCCAGAAGCTATATTACTTGGTCTTTAATGTAATGTGTATTTCTTTATAGGTGTTTCCACTATATTGCAAAGATGACTTTGCATTGTCAGCGGCCTCAACTTCAGCCTTGCGGCCGACTTTGACGGAGCAGAAACAGGGCGTCGGTGCCCCTCCCCCCCTTCCCGTCGAGGGGAGTGGACACTTGGCATCAGTGCCCCTCTCTCCCCCCCCTTCCCGTCGAGAGGAGTGGACACTGGGCATCAGTGCCCCTCTCAGCATTAATATTTGTATATTTTATGTAATTCAAATCAGTTCTATTTTTGTAATATAAATCTTTTCAAACTAATATTTTGCATAGGTGCTCTGCACAGTTTGGAAACCTTTTGATTTGCCAGACGTGTACTTGTTTTAATGTGGTTTTAGAAATTCCAAGTCTGAGTCTATGAATACACCAAGATTTCTGTCTTGGTGTGTGCGTTCTAACATAACAGCTGTGCACTGACTTTTAATTGTTCATCCCTTGCACCAAAGACCATTACTTCAGTTTTTTCATTGTTCAATTGAAGACAATTTTGGCACATCCGGTGATTGAAGTAGTTATCTAGCTGTTGATAAACAGCTTTTTCAATGATTTTGCTTAAAAATGGCAAGTTAGATATGGTTTGATGACTGTTGTTTTCAGAGCCTGTGGGAATACACCTGTGCGATATCGCCACTGCAGGCCACATGAATAAAAAAAAATATAATCATATACAAATATGTCAGTGTGTGTGTCCGTGAACTATTCCCATTGAGAAATGTTCTGCAGAGACTCAGTGCAGTGCTGCAATACACTACAGAAGGTGGTATATGTGGTTGGATAAGAAAAATACAAATCAGATTAAACAAAATCTGCTGTATTTTTTTTTTTTTTTTAATTTTATTTAATGAAGGTTGAATGAATGAATCTATTTATCAGTGCTGCAAGACACTACAAATGCTCCAGGGGCTGGAAATTGTACATCAGAGCCACACCTTTACATTTTTTAACTGATAAATATCATTATGAAACTCATTATACACATTGTTTTTCAGTGTGATGTAAAATAACAGTGAACCCAGGGGATGGTTGTTCTTTTAATAAAATATTATTTCTTAAAATACATGCTAGAGTACATTAAACTAAAATACTAATTTAATGTTTAAAGTATTATTAAATAAATGTTTAATTTAGCACTCAAACAGGGTTAAAACCGGGGGTTAAACCTTGCTAAACTATAAATTCGTATAAAATGTAATTTAACCTTACATAATGAGAGATGACTAGGCTACTATAAGCCAAACGTAACAACTCATTTTAAACCTTGCAGAACAATAAATAAATCGATATATCTATGGAGCCTACTGGCTAAGCTATCAGCTAGCGCGATCTTTTACATGTTGTTTGAGTTTCACACAGATCTATAGTTAGCTTACTCGCTAAGCTATCGCACCTTCAGCTATCGCGATCTTTTCAAATGTTGTGTATGTCCACATTGCTTTGCCGTAGCGTAGCGGTATCTATGGTGACAACGTCACGTGTCGATACGTCATCAGTAGGCGCAGGGCCCCGTGCAGATCTGGCAGCCCGTGCAGATCTGGTACTCACACCTGCGCAGATCGGTCCTCACGTACTTGGCCGTGCTACGTGACTCTCACTCTAAGGAACATGGTTGAGGAGGAGGTGGTGCAGCTGGTCCTCGCTTTAGAGTCTACGGTTATTTTCATCGGACTTATCGTGCTTCTTGTTCTCTGCACACTGCTGTGGTGAGTAAATATTTTATCCCTGTGCAAACCGTATTGCTATCTTGTTATAATAGCCTAATGCACGAGGTTTATGTTAGCGGAGCTAGCTTACTTGCAACTGTTGCTGATAGCCAACCATGCGGTTAAATAGATTAGCATCATGGCCGGAGCTCAACTCAACTTTAGTAACATAATTTTGATAAACATGTGCCAGAAGATTCGAAAGTAACCTAATATTAATGCAGAAGATGGGGTGTTTCCCCAAGCATTTTCATTATTTTATTTTTTTCATTTGCATTCTGTAGTGCTGTGTATATCCACGTGCAGATGATGCAGGCCCTTGTGTCGGAATAGCTTACAATTAGTAAAACATAGGTCTACCTCAGAATGGTTATATATATTATTAGTGATGTGATTTATACGAGTGTGTGTCCTAAGTAGGCCTACCAGCTTTTTACATTTGTCTGTAGAAAATGAATATAGTAAATTGCTGCGACACAATTACTTAAACCGTACAATTATGTGACTTGAGAAATTCTCATTGATTTTTTTTTTTTAGTATAGCTGAATAGTCTTCGTTGTTTTCAATACATGCGCTTTATTGAAGCAGCGCGATCCGCCTTAACTTCAGCGCAACCTCAGCCATGGCAGAGCGTCCGTCTCCGACCCCCTCTCCCCCCTAAAGTAAAGTCAGTCCCCGCTCCACTGAGTCACCGTCAGCTCGACGGTCCTTTTTATCAAAGCTCTGAACGTGAAGCTCATCTCCCATCTCTCTTAACGCTGACAGTTTCTGTCGCCATCAGCTTTCAATAATAGATTAAATCGACTTGATCTGCAGATAATTCGCCTTTTTAGTTCATACAATGTATTTGTAACTGAGATTTCAGTAAAAACACATTATTTTTGTGCATATAGATTAGCCTACTTGTCAATTACTAGATTATGATGCGTTCTGCTATGCCTATTTTCCCCCTTTTTTTACTTTCTGATTGTTCAATGTCTTTAATTCAAAGGGATGTTGTCAACATTTTACTTTCTCACATATGTGTGGAGAAAAGTAGGGTATTATGGTAGAGCATTTAATACTAGTTTAGCTTTGACACAAAATGTTTTCATTCCTTGCTGTCCTTGATATCCATATTTCATTACTGGGCACTGTGTGGTTAAGGCCTGTCATATCTTTCACCTGCACTTGAAACTACATTTGAGGTGTAGTGATGATAGTGTGTACTTTTGAATAGTTGCCTAAAATGTTTGTGTTCTTCTTAACTACCTCCTATTCAGGCTCAAACAGAGGGTGACCTCCCCAACTCCCCAAATTGATCTCAGCAGTTAAAGGTATGTCAGCTGTGCTTCCACATTTTTCCAACAGTTATACTCAGTATTTGTACATACATACATACGTATACATACATACATCTTCAACCGCTTATCCGAAATCGGGTCACGGGGGCAGCAGCTTGAGCAGGGAACCCCAAACTTCTCTTTCCCGGGCTAGTATTTGTATGTATTTTTTTAGTTGGAAAAAAGTTTTATGCTTACTGTGCCACAATTGGATTACATCGAAAGCAAATACATTTTAGAAAATGAAAAATAATTGATTCCGGACAAATATTTAGACGAAATATATCAAAAATATAATTTAGATAAATTGACAAATGTGAATTGTTTGAAACAGTTTTTTGTTTGTGTTTTTCTAAAACAGTTCTTAGGATGGAAATTAAGCCTTTAAACATCACATAATGTGACTATTACAGGATAGTTTCATTGTATTCAAGTTTGTTTTTGTTCACAGCCAGAAGCAAAACATTTCAGCCTCCTTTTTAATCTTCTAAAACCTCCTCATGCACTTCTTGTAGTCCTAGGCGTTTTGGTCCGGTCCATCGTTGGCCACTTTACAGCACACATCCAAATATGTCTCATTTAGTCTGTTGTGCAGTGGTGTCTTAACCTTTTTTGTTGCTACATTTTGTGTTTCAGGTTTGTTACAAGTTCAACAGAGTGGTGGGGAAAAAAACTGATGCACTTGAGCATTTCTCTCCGGGCCTGATGGACCTCTTCAGGAAGAAGAAAGGTTCCACCGGACAGCTTTTGACTCAACTCTTTAGTCAGACAAAGGTGGGTTCATTTCACTACTCTCTCTGTTCATCCTTGCTCCTATTCATTCAGTCTTTTCTCTCTTCTTCTCTTTTCTCCACACTTTTTTATTTCCTCTTCTCTCCTCTCTTCCCCTTTCCTTACTTTTCTTAACATCTGCTATTGTACTCTTCTATACTTGCAGTCCTGAAAATGCACAATTTAGCCATAAAAGATTGTATGTAATTTCTGGAATTTATTTGATGAATACATGTGAATATCCCAGCAAACTGTGTTGTACTGTGCACTATCTTCTAGACAACACAGCCAACGGATATCAGGTGCCTTTGCCTTCGGGGATTACCTGTCATCTTGGGGGATGATCCTTCTGCCTTTTTCAAGACCTGCTCTGTAAGTAATTGTTGTACATTTAGTTAATTTAATTTAGTTTGTTAATGAGGACTTGTTTATTCATTCTCAGAATCATTTAATTTGCTTTCCCAGACTTAGACTTGTAATTTATGGACAAACACATTTTAACAAAAAAGTTTGAGTATCTGCGTCGTTTATGTATGACATAGCTGAAACTAAAAAGATTTGACTATTGAAAATTAGCTCAATTGGACATAATTTTGATCTTGTATTCTTCCTTCTGTCTTTTACTTTGTGTATGTCTGTCAAATCATTTTCTAGCTAGTGTGCCATCGAATATGGTTTGGTAGATTGGCAGCTAAGGAGAGCTAACCCACTTTTAAGTCCAAGTTCTGAAAAACTTCTCCCAGAAACTTATGTTGTATGACTCCCTTTTAATATTTATCCACATGTGTACACACACACACACACACACACACACACACACACACACACACACACACACACACCCCGTACTGTCAATGGTTAAAAGTTGCACTCATGTCAGCTGAAGGTTGGTAATAGCTCCTTGGCTACCAAGCTACAAAATCATTCATTTTAATGTACATATCCAACTATGGCAGTTGAAAAAAGGTCCGTTTAAGACCAGTATTGTTTTAATAATAATTTTCAGTGCCGTTTATATTGTAGAAAGCTTTTCAT
>NW_027648150.1:27500-30000 GCF_949987685.1 Ammodytes marinus
TTGTCAATAGTCTACAACTGCAGAGTAGACTTATTAGTTTTGTTTAGAATACATCACATAGGGTGTTCTAGTTTTAAATTGGTGAATTTTGTTAATCAATTGGAGGGAATAGGGGTGTTCACCCTGTTTAAATAGATTACTGGGTAATTTGATATTAGATTTTACATTTTAAAAATTAAATTACTTGTAAAATGGATACATTTGATATAAAAATAAGCAAAGACCAGCTTAAAAGCCTCCTTAAGACAAGTGAAGAACTAACATCTCAACTCCGGCAGCTAGTTACAGCCTGTGAGGAGATTGTAATTAACAATGAGGTAATTCACCCGACAGCTGAAAGAGGCAGAGAAAAAAAGAGTTTAATAAGAAACAATGGGGAGGTGGGAAACAGAGAGGGGCCACAGAGAAAGAAAGGCAAACTGGGTGTTTCAGATGCGGCCAGAATGATCACTGGCTTCGCAAGTGCCCCCATCCCAGAGAAGGAAAAAATCAATCAGAGAGAGGTGGTGGCCCAGGAGATGAATAAGAGAATGTTGTTGAAAGTGTAAGAGGAAAAAGATTGTTTGGAACTGATTGTTTATGGATGTTATAAAGAAAGAAAAAGTATGTAGGGGAAGGGAGATAAAAGGTTTTAGTAAGTGTGCATACAATTGTTATGCTGTTATGATGGGTTATAAAATGCTTGTCTCCTAAAGATGACCAGAGTTCTGACTAAAGTGTGAAACGCTTTAAAGTTTAGAGCTAAATATCTCGCCAATCCAAGCCCCATAGTGAACCTTAAAGATTAAAGGTGCAGTCAATCATTTAAAGTCCCAGCATAAACTTAAAAAAAGTGTTCTTTTTATGAAAATGTTCACTAAAAAGAATTGTTCAATGCTTTTGATTTGAACTACAAGTTAAAAGGGATTTGTGTGCTGAACAATGTGATCATAATGTGTTATGTGATAGATGAGTCTCTGTGAAAAGGAGAAAAGGAGAGAGCACAAGAAAATGTGTGTATGATTTCAGTCTGTGCAAAAATGTGTGTGGGAGACGCAGTCTCTGTGAGGTGAAAAATGGGAGTATCTGAAGGAAAATGTGTGTGTGTGATTCAGTCCCATTCAGAAAAGGGAGGGCCTGCCTGCCTGTGTGTGCTTGAATGCTGCCCAAACACAGACAAAAAATGTGAACTGAAGAATGAAATCAAACCTATCCTAAAATGTTGTTGTGCGTTAATTGTGACATCTAGAGCAAGCAAAATGGATAGGATGATATTTTAGAAACAACCCTGGCAGAATGATGAGCATTTCTTTTGAGAACATGTTACTGCTCAAATTCATTCTGTTTCAGATGCAAGGAGAAGACGAAGCTGACCATGCTTCAATAAGGACAATTGGACACTGAGGAACAATCTGAATAGGTTATGGTAATACCTAACCATTCCCCCAGTGACTGTGATATGAAGGACACTTTGCGTCAAAATGCCACAAAAGGGACTTGTTGACCATCAAGACGACCTAGGTTCCTGTTCCCTGGCTTCTGCAAAGACTGTCCTCTCTGAAACTGTATATAGACGATGTTGCACCAGTACACAAACTTGCATTTTCACAACTGTGATGTTGATGTACTTGATATTATTCTGCTTGACTGAAATATATTTACTCATATGCTTTGCCCTTTTGCTTTGAAGTGTTACCTAAATGTAGCATTAAATATTATAAAAAGGGTGGAATGTTAACAGAATTTAGTTTGCTTTATGATTGTATAATATTTTAATGCACAATACATGCTTTCTGGCTGTTGAACTTTGTCCCAAAGAACTCCAAAGTGTTTTGCTACAAGTTGTTGTTTAGCCTTGAAGAAGAAACTGCCTAATAAGATTTTGGCACATACAGAGGTATGACGCATTCATGTGCGCAATAGTTTCACTCCCCATATTCTGTTATCAGACATTGTATGAAGGATAACACCAGCTGAGATGAATTTCTGGGAATATCTGCCTAATTGAAATGTTTCTGCTTTCGCCAGCAAAACGGGCTGGACACAGAAACCGAGTGTATACGCCTACACACTTCTATTGCATATAATCTCTGTACACTGTTCATTCGATGTATTCAATCATGTAAGCCCACTTGCGATACATGTTGTTTGACCCTTGCATGCTGTTTGCAAGTAAATTCACCTGCTTCCAAGAAGGCCTGACTCAGTTTCAATTATTCAAACACTTGGGTAGTTTGATGAAATAATTCTAGTAACACTGTCTGTATGTCTGTCTGTCTGTCTGTCTGTCTGTCTGTCTGTCTGACCAGCATTAGTTGCGTTGTCTCCGTCCGATGCATTTCAATCGTTTGTAACTCGCCCACAGGTGAAATGCCACGACACAGTAGCCAGTGACCGCCGTGCATTTTAAAGCTGTCCGGTCGCTAATGCTATTCATGTTCAAATCATGGCCATGCATACAGGACAGGGGGGGTAGGATGGCCTAGGGGTAAGGGGGGGGGGGGCGACTAGCAACCATGAG
>NW_027648148.1:0-10000 GCF_949987685.1 Ammodytes marinus
TAAGGGCAGGGTGTCATATTGTATCATATTGTATCATATTGTATGGAATGTAAAGCCCACTGAGGCAAATGTATTTGTGATTTTGGGCTATACAAATAAAACTGATTTGATTTGATTTGATTTGATTTATAGAAATAAACTTGCCTTGCCTTGACTTGCAGTGTCTTGCGTTAAACAGCTGATTTAGCAGTTTTTTGCCGCTCAGTATTTGATGTCTCTCTTGATTAATTCGGTGAAAGGACAGAGAGGAAGCGGGAGACAAAAGTTTCTGTGTAAAACTGAAAGGTTTTCAACATTCTGGAGCAATTAGAACGCATGGTTAACTCTCTCTGATGAACGAGACAATCAGAGCTCACAGCCTCAAATTAATTAACATTTTTGAGATTTTTGTCTATTTATCTTCCATAACATGTCTTCTTTCATACTCTATCTCTCTCCCTCCCTCTCTCTCTCTCCCCTCTCTCTCCCTCTCTTCCATAACATGTCTTCTTTCATACTAGTATAAATCAAAGGTCCAACATGTACATTCAGGTGTTTATTTGACTAAACCTTGTCTGTTTGCGTCTGTATATTTACCATATTTAACAGACATTATCTCAACATAAGTTTTTTTTTTTTTTTTTTTGCAATACTCTGAACCAAAAATCTCAACTTCTAAAGCACTTACATCAACTAAACTTTCCATAATCATTCTCAGCACTATTCTGAAGGTTATTACAGAAGGATTTGTTCATATGTTGTTCACTGTCTAATTTATGAAAAAATCAAAACTCAGAGTGTGTGTGTGTATGTGTGTGTGTGCAGAGCCGGCCCAAGCCTTCAGGGGGCCCTAAGCGAAATATGATTAGGGGGCCCCTCTCCAATGTTAGCGCTGCTAAAACTATAGATCTGTGTTAAATATCATTCACACACCCAGTGTTTTCCGCTAGTGCCTCCACTGTGCGGCTGTGCGAAATTATTAGACAGCCGAGATTCAGACCCTCCTAGGGGGGTCCGGGGGTATGCCCCCCCGGGAGATTTTTTTAACCTTTTTAAAGTGAAATGCATGAATCTGGTGCACTTTGAGAGGAAAATTAAGAGGCTAAATCTGAGAAATTTTGTGTGAACAAATAATTTGGAGACACTGGGTCAGATGAATTAGAAGCTATTGAAGAAGGACACATGGATTTTCCATAAAAATATTAATATAAAATAAAATATTATGGAGGGTCCTCTGGGATGGGCTTGGAGCTCTTTTTCTTTTACGGGACATATTTCTCTGTAATATAATGAATGCATTTAAATGCAGTGTGAGGAACGAAGCAGAAGAACTCTGTTGTCCAGCTACTGTATCTTTTTTTCCACAGACAAGGCTGAAATAGGCTATAGACTATACACAGTGCATGGGCAACTGAGGGCAGCCCCATTTCCAATTGTTTTTAAATAAACTCAATACACACTGTGCATGGATGTGAACGTGACATAATCACATAATTTCGGATTTCCTCCCAGATGAACTGATTACATTTTTAGGCTATTAATTATCTAGACCAAAACATTTTATTCCTTTTTTTGTATGATAACTCACATTTGCATAATATGATGTTAATATCAAACACACAAACTATTAAAAAAAAAAAAAAAAAAAAAAAAAAAAATTTTTTTTTTTTTTTTTTTTTTTTTTTTAGGGGGCCCCCCAGGCAGTCGGGGGCCCTAAGCGGCCGCTTAGTTCGCTTATGCCTCGGGCCGGCTCTGTGTGTGTGTGTGTGCTGCTTCCGGGTGTAGCTGCGAGCCGCAGGTTTGGCGTCTCTGCCAAGTAGCGAGTTACAAACTGCTCTAAACTAAGCCCACACACCCGTCGTAATTGCCGCCGTAAACGCAAATAGATGCAAAATGCTCCAGAAGACGATCCTGATAATGTGTCTACTGTCAGCGATCAAAACAGCGCATAAGCAAGCCTTAACGAGCGGTAGGATCTACAAACAGAAGTGGCGCGGCTATGACCCGACTCCGGAGCTACACCTGTCGGGAGAGGAGCTTCAATCTGTGGATTTTACTACCGACAACAAACTGACAAATGAACAATGGATTACTTTCCAGATCAAGGAGAGGGCCTTCAGACAAACACTGGATACAAAACATCTCCACGAGAAGAACCAGTACAAATGTTCGGCGGACCCAGCTAAGTGGTTTAAATTAATATCTCTTCTAAATGGTGTTTATTTTCGGAATGGGATATTCTCTGCCGAGAGCCGTAGTGGGAGGCCGTACGGACTGCCCTTTCTGAAATTCACCTGTAGAGTATTAAAAAAGCTACCGCTGGTTAAATCCTGCCCATCGGACGCGTCTACCGAGGCCCTGTGCCCGTGGATTGAAGCGCAATTGCGCTTTCTGAGAGACGTAATACAACCGCAATTCGGACATCGGAACTCTCGTGCAACAAAGATAACCCGTGACAAATTGGCTTATTTGTGGCAACATCGCAGAAAGAAAGCCATTCAAATCATACTGAATAACAGCGAGTATCCTCTGACACCACCTTGCCCCAGTAACACTCAAGATGTGCAGGCATATTATCATAATAAATGTGAAGGCAGTACCTCAATAGACGACGCCCCTCTGCTTCCACCATGGGCCGACTCACTTCTCTCACCAGAGCCAGAGTTTCCTCCAGTATCCTCTCCTTTCACAGAGGATGAAGTGCGAAATGTCCTAGCCAGGTTGCCAAACAATAAGTCCAGTGGTAGTGATGGGGTCACTTATGAAATGTTAAAGCTAACAAGCGTGAAAGAAAAATTGCTGCCAATCTTCAACACTTGTCTCACTAACAGGCGCGTGCCCGAGTCATGGAAGGGAGCGCTAATCCACAGAATACCCAAAAAAGATAATATTCCAAATGACCCCACCACTTGGAGAGACATTTCTCTCCTACCTACGATCTACAAACTGTTTATGAAATGCATTCTTGGGCGCATACTACCATGGCTGGTGGACGCAAACATGATGTCCACTAAACAAAAGGCATATATAGAAAGGCAAGGCATGAATGAACATGTATTCTGTCTAAAAACTGCCATAGATGACTTTAAACACGAAAGTGCAAAGTTTTATTCAGTGTTTCTCGATTTCCGTGACGCATTTGGCACACTCCCTCATAATATCATGTTAAGAGCTCTGGAGGAAATACATCTCCCTCAATGTTACATCGACATCGTTAAAGATGTGTACCAAGGCTCTTTCGTTCAGGTCATCTGCGGAGCCGAGCTCACTGAACACATTCCACTGCGCATCGGGATCAAGACGGGCTGCCCGTGGAGCGCAGTTAACTTCATTCTGTCAATCAATAGGTGGATAGAGTGGATGTGCCAAAGCGCTCCACCTGGAACCATCTCCCCAAATCCTGTACAAGCTTTTGCCGACGATGTGCAAATGGCATCCCGCCAGGAAAAGGTTGTGCAGGACATGTTGCACAAGACTGATGCCTTCCTTCGGTGGTCGGGCCTGGAGGTCAAGGAGTCCAAGTGCGCGACGTTCTTTGAAAGGAGGAGCGGCGGGAATAGGTGGTATCGGTCGAAGCTAGACCGCGACCCCCAATTCAAAATCAACAATAAAACCATTCGAGTCTATTCCCGAAATGAAACATATGCATACTTGGGACACAAATTTAATGTAGCTGGCGACTGGGACCAACAAGTGCAAGAAATAATATCCGATTATACTTCAAGGTTACATAAAATTGACACATCTCCTTTGCCGCTTACAATGAAACTGGATGCCATTGGGCAAATTGCCTTATCAAAGGTTCACCACTTCTTTGCCAATGTTCACTTAACACGTAAAACACTGCAAGACTTAAACAATAAAACGGTTCAGATAGTTAGAGGCTGGAGTGGCCTAAACACCCACACAACTCGGGACGTCATCCACCACAGTAGGCACGAGGGGGGCTTGGGAGTACCCGATTTTGAGTGGGTCTACATCGCCACCAGGTTGGCACATTTATTAAATATGCTGAACAACGATGATCCCTCTGTCAGGAAAATGGCCCGTGCATCGCTATTATTAGACCTTAAGAAGCGCAAAGTCCCTCTCGCCTCCGAATCTGAGCCGAACTTTCTGGGATTCAGAAGGAAACCGAACGGCAAACTGGACACTCGCGCCATCGGGTTCGGTGTCAGGTCTGACTGGCCGGATCTTAACGACCTCTGTAGTTGGACTGGTATCGTTCTGCGTTGGACACATAATGGAAAGAATGTAGCCCCATCCGAATCAGTGGTTACTAGTGGGGACATCGCCGTCACTGCCACCTTGGTGGAAGACGGAGTCGAGTTCACACTCCCACCCACTAACTGTCGCGCAGCCCTGCTGGCAATAAAACACAGACAACGCCAAAAACACTGGACGGGACTAAGACTACAAGGCAAACTAGCCTGCTTGCCTTCTGCTGACCATTCTGTGTCCCACATCATCTTCAATAATGCATCCATTGATGAGGACATACAAACGTTTGCCATCAAAGCCAGATTGCAGGTTCTACCGTCCCAGCTGAACCTGTCAATCTGGTACCCACACACCCACACATCATTATGTATTCATCATGGACAAGAACAGTTCACTGAGACAATGTCACATATATTAAATGGCTGCTACTTTTATAAAAGCCTTTATATAGCCAGGCATGACAGGATTGTGAACTTGATTGTACAAAGCTTACCACCTATACTTTCACCAACATCCTCCACCCATGTCAATTGCTTTGTTAGACCTCATATGTTCTCTTTGTGTGAAGCTGAAATGTCTGTGTTTACTGATCTAAGTGCCACCAGGCCTGACATTTTGATAATAGATGAGCACCGTAGAAAAGTGCACATCCTGGAGGTAGCCTGCACCTTTGACTCAAGTTTAGAGGAGGCTTATTTAACTAAGCTGGTGAAATATTACCCTCTAGTACAGACAATTAACTCCATGGGCTACAACTGTCATTTACTTGTGTTCATTTTTGGCAGTCTAGGCCATGTGCATAGGCTTGTCACTAGTGGTCTTAGGATTGTCGGCCTTACAAAAACAAGCGCAAAACAGCTTGCCAAATACTGCTCAGTGTCCTCCATCATTGGCAGTCGCCATATTTGGAGGAGAAGGTGTTGTGTGTACCCATAATATCAGCTGTTTGACTGGCATTGGCCACGTTTCAGAGTTGTGTCGGAGAAAACTTTGCATCTATGACATTTGTGTCCTTATGTATATTATTATTAATTGTGGGCGCAAATAAAGTACTAAAAATGTGTGTGTGTGTGTGTGTGTGTGTGTGTGTGTGTGTGTGTGTGTGTGTGTGTGTGTGTGTAGGTGTGTGTGTGTGTGTGTGTGATTGTGTGCGTAGGTGTCTTCGTATGAGTGTGAGAGTGTGAAAGTGTGTGTGTGTATAAGCTGTGTGTGTGTGTGTGTGTGTGTGTGTGTGTGTGTGTGTGTGTGTGTGCGTGTGCGTGTGCGTGTGTGTGTGTGTGTGTGTGTGTGTGTGTGTGTGTGTGTGCGTGCGTGCGGGCGTGCGTGTGTGTGTGTGTGTGTGTGATTGTGTGCGTAGGTGTCTTCGTATGAGTGTGAGAGTGTGAAAGTGTGTGTGTGTATAAGCTGTGTGTGTGTGTGTGTGTGTGTGTGTGTGTGTGTGTGTGTGTGTGTGTGTGTGCGTGCGTGCGGGCGTGCGTGTGTGTGTGTGTGTGTGTGATTGTGTGCGTAGGTGTCTTCGTATGAGTGTGAGAGTGTGAAAGTGTGTGTGTGTATAAGCTGTGTGTGTGTGTGTGTGTGTGTGTGTGTGTGTGTGTGTGTGTGTGTGTGCGTGTGCGTGTGTGTGTGTGAACCAGCCTCTTTGTGTTGTAACATAATGGCTGACTGTTCCAGAGACACAGACGACGTCTCAACCTGACACTGCCTCAAACGTTCTTCTACAATTCTTCATATTCTGAACTCATTAAAGACATTAAAGGGTCACTGTGTAGTTTAAAGGGTCAGTGTGTAGTTTAAAGGGTCACTGTGTAGTTTAAATGGTCAGTGTGTAGTTTAAAGGGTCACTGTGTAGTTTAAAGGGTCAGTGTGTAGTTTAAATGGTCAGTGTGTAGTTTAAAGGGTCACTGTGTAGCTTAAAGGGTCAGTGTGTAGTTTAAAGGGCCACTGTGTAGTTTAAAGGGTCACTGTGTAGTTTAAAGGGTCACTGTGTAGTTTAAAGGGTCACTGTGTAGTTTAAAGGGTCACTGTGTATTTTAAATGGTCAGTGTGTAGTTTAAAGGGTCAGTGTGTAGTTTAAAAGGTCACTGTGTAGTTTAAAGGGTCACTGTGTAGTTTAAAGGGTCACTGTGTAGTTTAAAGGGTCACTGTGTAGTTTCAGAGGAGGGGGATTTGTTTACATTCACAGAGCCTGCAGTTAGTTTACTAAACATATTTTCTCTACATGTAATTCTTAATATTGAATAATTCTATCATCATAAATCTAATTATTTTTGAGGAACCTGGAACCAAACGTATAAGACTAGAATATGTTTGTAAACCAAACTGTGGGCCCTGCTGCTGTAAACAACAACAGTGAAACAGTAACTTTTCAGGAAGCTTTCTAACTTCAAAACAGTCCCTGCGTTCCGAATCGCTGTTGCTAGCTACGGTGGTCCCCTTTGTTTACACACCAGTTTACAGAGCCTAGGCTGTGTATTAACACTGGGTTTTGTTCAGGGCACAACCAGTGCAGACAGGTAGTGGATCATGAGGAGATGATATTCACAGGTTGCGTTCCGAATCTCATACTTTCTACTATTTAGTTTGGTAGAAAAAAGATTTAGGATGTCCCGATTCTTGTGGACAGATTTAGGATGGTTAGAAGTACCCGGATGTCCTACATCCTAACTAGATTCTTTTTATCGTCGGATGTAGTATGTAGAATAGAAAAAAGAAAGAATATGCGATTCGGAACACAGGGATCACATTTCTGTTAGTCTGGCTTGACCACTTCAGCCAGCGTCTATTAAGCGCTGGCGTCGGCAAACAACGCTATGCCTCCATTGGCTGCTTCCCGGGGTTAGCCCCGCCGTAGATGATTGTGATTGGTTTAGAGAAATAAAAACAGGCCAGCCCAGTTTCCCCCCGAATAGACGGCTCTAAACGGAGTGCTTCCAGACCATACTACTTGCTGTAGTTTGGTCTGGCTTTGCGAGACTACATTTCTGTAAACTGGCATGTTGCTACGGTGAGCCCTTTGTTTTCATTGAACCTTTATCTATACTCCAGAGATCACTGAGGGGCGTTCCTCATTCACAATGATGTCCAGTTGGTTATAACCTTTGTCTAAACGTGACCCACTAGTTTACAGAGCCTAGGCTGCACACACAGTACAGGCAGGTTTACAGAGCCTAGGCTACAGTACAGACAGACAGACAGACAGACAGACAGACAGACAGACAGGTAGCGGATCACGAGGAGATATTCACACAGTACAGACAGGTAGACAGACAGGCAGACAGACAGACAGGTAGCAGATATTCACTGATTTTTAATAAACAAACGTTCTCCAGAATTGCTGACTCCACCTTTAACTACATGAATCACCACACACACACACACACACACACACACACACACACACACACACAGACACAGACAGACACACACACAGACACAGACACACACAGACACAGACACACACACACACACACACACTGACAGACAGACAGACACACATACACTGACAGACAGACAGACACACACACACACACACACACACACACACACACACACACACACACAGACACAGACACACACACACACACACACACTATGTAGGATGAATATAGTCGGACTGGCAGCAAACAGGCTGATGCCAAATAGAGTTGAACAAGTTAATTACATCACAACAACACTGTGGACGGTTAAACCAGAACATTCAGTGCTAAACGTTTCTCTGACTCAGTGTGTGTGTGTGTGTGTGTGTGTGCGTCCGTGTGTGTGTGTGTGTGTGTGTGTGTGTGTGTGTGTGTGTGTGTGTGTGTGTGTGTGTGTGTGGTGTGTGTGTGCGTGTGTGTGCGTGTGCATCCGTGTGTGTGTGTGCGTGCGCATGTGTGTGTGTGTACTTTTACAGCTATTTTTGTGAAAACCAATTTGAGTTTTAGACCGTATGAGTGAGGACATTTTTGGCAAAGCGAGGATTTGTTATGTCAATGAATGTCCTCACAAGTGTGTGTGTGTGTGTGTGCATGTGTGTGTGTGTGTGTGTGTGTGTGTGTGTGTGTCTCTATGTGTGACCGGGTCTAAACAACAATTTTTGCCTGAAGACATTCTTTTGATTCTTAATAAACACAGAGAATATTCTGAACATCGTGTTTAATGTGGGAGGGTTAGGAGTGTCTTGGTCCTGCGTGCCTAGAATGCCTCTCTCTGATACCAACATGTCTTCGTTCATACTAGTATAAATCAAATGTCCAAGAACATACTTCCTAAACACAGATGTTCGTTAAAGCTACAGTGCGTAACTTTTCCATACAAACAAATGTCTGTTACATTCAAGCCATCGCCAGACGAGTTGACACAAAGTTGATTAAGCCTATTATCAGCTCCACAAAACTCTCTCTGCATTTCTCAGTATGGCAGCGTTTACAAACTGGTGCCCCCCCCCCCCCCCCCTCTTCCCCCCCCCGACACTGGTGCAGGAGCTCAGAAAAATCCCCAAGAAGAGCCCAAGAAATGTTTCAGTTGTTGATTCTACTGCTAAGAAAAATAACCTGGACGTACAGCAGAAGGTATAAAATCCATGAGCCATCACTGAAGGCTTTACCTCATGTAGATGGCGATGCACCGACAGTGTTGTTGTAATTACTCAGAATTCCTCATGGGGGGCGACAGAAGCTACACTCTGTAGCTTTAACCCTATCCCTTCATACTAACCCCAGGACCCAGTATAATCACTTTAAAATCCAATAAAAACAAGAGTAAACAAACAAATGTTAACTTTCCTCCATTAGAGGTGGAGTCAGTGATTCTGGAGAACGCTTGTTGTAAAAAATTGCTTTGTGTCTAAATCAGTGAATATCTCCTCACCATCCGCTACCTGTCTGTACTGGTTGTGCCCTGAACAAAGCCCAGTGTTAATACACAGCCTAGGCTCTGTAAACAGTGTTAATACACAGCCTAGGCTCTGTAAACTGGTATGTAAACAAAGGGGACCACCGTAGCTATAGCAACAGCTGTTGATTCTACTGCAAAGAAAAAAAACCTGGACGTACAGCAGAAGGTGTAAAATCCATGTATTCTTCTTTAATAGCTCGCAAGTTACACAACGTGGCTTTAAACAGAATCAAAAACATTTGGAAACCGACCAATCATAGACCAGGAAGATGATGATGTCAGCACAGTGACATCAGACAATTAAAGCCAGCTGGTTTCCATGGCGATTAAGACTCTGGTCATGTGACTTGAGATTAGCTTAGAAGTGAAGACACACACTCACACACACACACACACTCACACACACACACACACACACTTAGATACACAAACACACAGACACACTCACACATAGATACACACACACACTTAGATACACAAACACACACACACAGACACACTCACACATAGATACACACACACACACACACACACACACACACACTAAAACACACCTTGTCTAAAATGAATTTCCAGTCATTTGCAGTTAATAAATCCTACACACACTAAACTAAACCCTCTCTGTCTGTAAGCAGCGTGTTGTCATCACTGTGTGGATCTCTTGATGCTGATTGGCTGTGCGATATACATATAGCCTGAAAATACAATCCCCAATTTTGTTTTGTAACAATTTGCAATTTAAATCGATTTATTTTAAACTACAAAAGACCTTGAACGAGCACACATGAACTTCCCCATAACGAGTCAGGTGCTAATGCAGCTCTGGCCAAACCACAGCTCAGATCTAATCAAATCAGTTTTATTTGTAAAGCCCAAAATCACAAATAGACATTTACCTCAGTGGGCTTTACATTCCATACAGTAT
>NW_027648148.1:17500-20000 GCF_949987685.1 Ammodytes marinus
AAGGGGGCGCTAGAATTAACACACACTGAAAGTTCCTCAGAGCACATTTAATAATTCAGTTTATTTGCTTTGAAACAAACATTTAGTGCAGTGTGTAAGAGAGAGAGAGAGAGAGAGAGAGAGAGAGAGAGAGTGTGTGTAAGAGAGAGAGAGAGAGAGAGAGAGTGTGTGTAAGAGAGAGAGAGAGAGAGAGAGAGAGAGAGAGAATGTGTGAGAGAGAGAGAGAGAGAGAGAGAGAATGTGTGTGGTGAAACTCAAAATAGACCCTTTTCAATTCTCTGTTTTCATTTTTATTTTATTGATGTTAACAAAATAAAACTTTTTTTTTTCCTGTTCACAACTTTATTGATAATAAACAATTTAAAACACAAATGAAGACATTACATTATATTATATGAGACCCTGAGATGATTAAAAACTACCAATAAAACTTCATCATATTTACACTTTTCAACCTGAATTTACCCCAAAAAACACACGAGTCATTAATAAATATAAATAAGTTTGATCAGGCAGAACCCAGCAGAGAGGAGAACCCAGCAGAGAGGAGAACCCAGGCAGAACCCAGCAGAGAGGAGAACCCAGGCAGAACCCAGCAGAGAGGAGAACCCAGGCAGAACCCAGCAGAGAGGAGAACCCAGGCAGAACCCAGCAGAGAGGAGAACCCAGGCAGAACCCAGCAGAGAGGAGAACACAGAATAAGTCCACGAGGGAAAGTTAGAAAGATTAATACAGGTTCAATCTACTATGATCAATAACTCTTCAGTAAAACATTATTAAAACCCAAACGATGCATCTCTGCTATGGTCATAAGGCAGACAGGTGTGTGTGTGTCTGTCAGTGTGTGTCTGTGTCTTTAAGAGAGAGAGAGAGAGAGAGAGAGAGAGAGAGAGAGAGAGAGAGAGAGAGAGAGAGAGAGAGTGTGCGTGTCTGTCTCTTTGTGCGTCTTTGGAAGAGAGAGTGAGAGAGAGATTGAGAGAGAGAGAGAGAGTTTGTCTCTATATGTGTCTGTGTGTGTGTGTGTGTCTTTGAAAGAGAGTGTGTGTGTGTGTGTGTGCGTGTGTGTGTGTGTGTGCGTGTGTGTCACACTGGTTTGGTGGTGGTGTTGTAAACGGGCGTGTCGTTCTCTGACAGCATGGCGTGGGAGTGGGAGGGGCTAGTGGCAACCGGCCTATGAGAGCGCTGCTTCTTCTTACGCCTGAGGAAGCAGTTTACACACACACACACAGAGAGAGAGAGAGAGAGAGAGAGAGAGAGAGAGAGAGAGAGAGAGAGA
The DNA here is from genome assembly GCF_949987685.1 of Ammodytes marinus. Lineage (NCBI taxonomy): Eukaryota > Metazoa > Chordata > Actinopteri > Uranoscopiformes > Ammodytidae > Ammodytes > Ammodytes marinus. The sequence continues at coordinate 18,777 of NW_027648148.1, forward strand.
GAGAGAGACACACACACACTCTGGTTTAGTTTTTTTCTCATCAGATAGTAACACACATAATATTAAAAAGGTCCAATGAGGAACTTTTAAATATTTCTGAAACAGTTCTCTGCACTGATGGTCTGGTTTGCTGTTTCATGTAATTTATGATCATCAGAGGAAAGATGAGACTGTTTCAGAAATATTTAAAAGTTCCTCGTAGCACCGTTAATAACATGTGCAAAGTCACATTCTGTATAAAATCGTGCAAATTACAATTTAATACAAATAATTTACAACACAACAACAACACAGAGGAAATTAAAATCTTTAAGTTATTTTTAGTACAAATTCATGAAAAAATATTGTTATTTTATTATGGTTAATAATGTTTCTTGTTCAGAAGCTGACCTGAGGAAGCAGTAGCCCAGCACAGCCAGCAGAGCCAAGATGGCCACCGACAGCAGCACGGCCAGGGCGATGTTTCCTGAAACAAAATGGAGGAGTAAACTAGACAGTATTTCAAGCACATTGCAACACATTTTAAAACACAAGATTTAAAGGGACACAGTCAGTGTGTTTCCATGGCACAACTAGATTGGATTATCACATATATCGAACAACACACTCGAACGGACCGTGTCACTTGTCTGAGTATACATGGCCTTTCAGAAATCGGATAAATGTCCGGTGCATGGCTGTCTCCACTATGCTAGGTGGCGCTGTAGCCCTTTCAACCATGCTTTCAACAAGTGGTTTTAGAGCCACGTCCGCTTCTCTTCCGTCAATAACCCATGGTGTAGCCTATCACGCGCAGGCACACAAGCACAGAACGAGAAGTCCGATATGCGATGTCCGATCCCTGTATACATGCAGAGAGAAAGCCGACAATGAACGAATTATCTAGGTGTTCTTATCCAACTTCTCTTGTCCGTTATTATATTATTAGTTACCCGATTATGAGTCTGCATGTAAACGCACTGACTGTAACATTTTAAGTAATTCATTAGCTAAAATCAATATCCTCATTCATAAATATGTCCTCATTGGTGTAAAATCACCTCTGCCAATAATCTGAATTATCCTCCTGAGCGGAGAATTACAAATATTAATATTACATTTTGTACATTGAGCAGGCAAGTCTTATGGAGGAATCCATGTTGGTTGGAATGTCATCAGGTGCATTGTTTGGAATTTAGAATTGTTCTTGTCCTTGAAGGCCACTGTAGCTTCTGTTATTATTCT
>NW_027648146.1:5000-10000 GCF_949987685.1 Ammodytes marinus
CATCGCAAATTGAACATCGCAAATTGAACATCGCAAATTGAATACCGCAAATGTTTGTTTCAGAGTTTAAGAAGAATACTTTTGTTTGAAGCTTTGCCTAATAAAGCACTTTTGTTTGAACTTCAATTCAGCGATTACTTCGTTTTGATTTTGGATTGCGCGTCATCTACCCCGCTCCTATAGTGGCTTACAATCTCTCACAAAAAGGCCACTATATCAAGTCAAAAAACTCCGCCAGGACGAAGGGAGGATAAACACCGCATCGGAAGGAAAGGCACACCGGAGCGGGCAGCTTGGACCGGTCGTGAGTAAATGAATAAGTTCATGAATGAACCCGTGCACTACGCTGACAACGTGATGTCGGTATGAATAAATAAGATGATTGCGGTGGTTAAAATGGAAAGATGAATTAAATACCTGGCGATCTGTGGATGCAAGCAGTGTAAAGTGATACTGTGTCGCGCTGTATAAAAAGCATTAAAGGAACAGCGCACACTGCGCCCGTGACACACGTGCATAAAGCAACAAACTTCATAATAAGGTGTGTAAATATGTCGGACATACCCGAAAGGGCCGAGACTGCTGCTGACGCAGAAGCATTGTTAAAATCCCTCAAAGCATCGCGCAGAGGGAAATTGGGATCATGCACAAGAAAGATGAATGAAATAAAAGCATTGCTTGTGGAAGGTGGAAATGTGGATATTGTGGAGGAAAGTGTGGAAACATTTAATCAAGCTGTCAATGATTTCAAAACTGTTCATCATTCTGTGCAAAGGCTCCTATCAGAGGAGGAGAGAGAGGAGGATCATGTGGACTGGTATGAGCCACGAATAACAAATTTCCAATATTTTGAGAAAGAGGTTGAAGTGTGGAAAAGTGAACAAATGGCTCAGTCAATAATCAATCCACTTGACAGCATTTCTAATGTGTCTCAAAAATCAAATGGATCAAAGGCTCAATCCTCAGTGTCATCTGCATGTAAAAGAGCAGCTGCTGAGAAGGCCGCTCTGCTGGCCCGGGCAGCAGCATTAAAGGGAAAACACGCTCTAAAACGTCAAGAAGCTGAACTTAAAGCAAGATTGGAACAAATGGAGTTGGACACAGAAATTGCAGCATCAGCTGCTAAAATAAAAGTCCTGCAAATGGATATGGATGAGGAAACTCAACAGGATGCAATGAATGATTATATGGAAGCCAGCAACATAAAGACCATTGACTTTATGGATCCTGAAGTCTCACCAGTGGAGTTCATGAACATGGGTGCAATACCCAAAACGCCCCTCCATCACACTGTTGATACCTTCAGCCTTGGTAAAAATGTGCAGAGCCAACCTAGCCCTCATACTCCCATAAAGCAATATAAGCCTTCAGGAGTACGCGTCACGGATCAATTAAGCCACAGCCATGAAACACATGATAACCTCAGCACGGTGATTAAAGGTCAAGGAAATATTGCTGACCTTATTATCACGCAGCAAAAGCTATCCTTGCTACCAGCTAGGGACATCACAGCGTTTGATGGTGACCCGTTACAATACCAAGTTTTTATAAAGGCATTTGAACATGTTATTGAAGATAAAACAAGTAGCAGTCAAGACAGGCTCTACTTTCTGGAGCAGTACACATTAGGCCAGCCCAGGAGCCTTGTGCGCAGCTGTCTCCACATGGACGCACGTCATGGGTATGTTGAAGCTAAGCGGCTATTAAAGGAGCACTTTGGGGATGAAATTAAAATAACCAACGCCTATTTGGAAAAGGCTTTAAATTGGACATCAGTCAGAGCTGATGATGGAAAAGGGCTCCATGCCTATGCACTGTATCTAAGAGGATGCTGTAACGCTATGCGAAGCTTACAGTATATGGAAGAGCTCGATATGCCATCAAACCTAAGGTCAATCCTTTCCAAACTTCCCTACAAGCTTCGAGAAAGATGGCGAACGACTGCCTATGAAACTTTGCAGAGAACGAAAGCCAGAGCTAGATTCCATCACCTGGTGGAATTCATGGAAAGGCAGGCAAAAATACTCCTGGATCCACTGTTTGGGGATATACAAGACCACAACCCCCCTAACAGGGGAATAGTTACAAAGAGCCAAGCAGTAATTCTCAAGTCACCAAAGAACAAAGGCAGCAGCTTTGCGACCATAGTGAGAACATCTAATGAAGAAGACAGCACTGTACCTTTGAATACTCCAGGTTGGACCTTTAAGCAACAGCCACAACGTATTAACACTGCTTCTTCATGCAATTTCTGCAAAGCCAAACATGCACTCGTCGACTGCCCAAAGTTTAAAGCCCATCCACACAAAGAAAAGGTTGACTTCCTGAAAATAAATGGCTATTGTTTTGGATGTCTGCTAAGAGGTCATATGAGCAAGAACTGCAGGAGACGGCTGACATGTGACAGGTGTCAAAAGACTCACCCAACTATACTGCATGTAGAATACATCGAAAACGCAAACATCAGCCATCAGCCTACCTCCAGCCCAGCTGAAAGATCAGTCAACAGTGCCCTTGTATCAGCAGGTGAAGCAACTGGGGCCGGTAGGGACCTTGCACTTGCCATTGTTCCCGTCAAAATCAAGGTTGATAAAGGGAACAAGTTCATCTCTACCTACGCTTTCCTTGACCCTGGCAGCTCAGCGTCATTCTGCACCGAGAATCTAATGAGGCAGCTGAGTCCAAAGGCACGCAGAACAACGATTCTCCTAAGAACCATGGGTCAGGAAAAGCCTGTTAGGACCTACGAGATATCAGGATTGGAGATAAGTCACTTGGATGGTAGCACATATCTGGATCTACCAAAGGTTTACACACAGGCCAAGATTCCTGTCTCCAAAGAAAATATACCCACCAAAAAAGATCTCGAAAGATGGCCTTACTTGAGCCGGATACAGCTGGACGAGATTGATGCCGATATCGAACTGCTGATTGGAATCGATGTTCCTAAGGCAATGGAACCCTGGGAAATAATAAATAGCAAAGGCAATGGACCATATGCAGTCAAGACACTGTTTGGATGGGTGGTAAATGGTCCACTCTCTTCTTGTTCTGCTGTGGAACCTGGACCCAGTGTGGTGACAGCCAATCGGATATCGGTCTCCAATCTCAAGGATCTTCTCCTTAAGCAGTATAACCACGACTTCTGCGAAAAGGAGTATGATGAAAAGGAAGAAACATCAGATGAGGATAAAAGGTTCATGACAATGGCACGTAATTCCTTTGTTCTCAAAAATGACATGGTTAGTGTGGACACTAATCCAACCAGCATGTTGATTGAGTATTACTCATCATGGAACAGACTGAAACGAGGGATTGCATGGATGTTAAGGATACGGGCACTTCTCATTCTACTTCGTGACCGGAGCCCAGAGTTGACCAAATTCAAGTCCTTGAAAGAAAAAATGAAGCATCTCAAGATGGAAACTGGAGCACAGGAGCTGTCTGTGGAAGACATCAGAGAAGCGGAAAAATCCATCATTCGCTTCGAGCAAAGACGCTTCCTACCTCAGGAGTTTGCTCACTTGGAGAAAGGTATGCAAGTGAAAGCAAGTAGCTCCATTTGTAAACTGAATCCTACCCTGGATGAGGGCATGTTGAGAGTGGGAGGGCGGATAAGCAGATTGGCAATGCCGCTAGAGATGAAGAATCCGATTATCCTGCCCAAAGGTTCTCGCATATCCATGCTAGTCCTACTCGACATTCATCAGAGAGTTGGGCACTCTGGAAGAAGTCATATGCTCTCCACACTGAACCAAAGATATTGGTTGCCTAGCGCCAACTCCTCCGCCAGAAAGATCATCAAGAGCTGTGTCTTCTGCCGGCGGATGCAAGCAGCAGCTGGAGAGCAGAAAATGGCCGATCTTCCGAAGGATCGTGTATCTCCAGACCTCCCACCCTTTACGCATGTTGGGATTGACTATTTTGGACCCATAAATGTAAAGCGTGGCCGGGCACATGTGAAACGCTGGGGATTGATCTTCACTTGCCTGGTGAGCCGGGCTGTGCATTTGGAAGTAGCAGATTACTTGGACACAGACTCGTGCATTAATGCGCTGCGCAGGTTCATATGCCGCAGAGGACCAGTCACCAGCATACGCACAGACAATGGGACCAACTTTGTTGGAGCGCAGAAAGAGCTGCAGAAATCTCTTAAGGAAATGTGTCACCACAGGATTCAAAATGCATTGCTGAAAGAGGGAGTAAAATGGACATTCAACCCCCCATTTGGAGCCCACTTCGGTGGAGTTTGGGAAAGGCTGATTAAGCCGGTGAAGAAGATTCTGCATTCTGTCCTAAAGGAGCAAGTGTTGGATGATGAGACTCTGCAGACTGCTTTGTGTGAGGTTGAGTCTATCATGAACGACAGACCGCTAACAACAGTATCCAGTGATCCTAATGATCTGGAACCCCTCAACCCAAACCACCTCCTTCAGCTGAAGGCCAAACCAGCTATGCCACCGGGACTATCTAAGAAGGACGATCTGTATTCTCGGCGGAGATGGAAACAGGCACAGTACCTCGCTGACCTCTTTTGGAAAAGATGGGTAAGAGAGTATCTCCCCATCATGCAGCAGCGAAGTAAATGGCACAGTCCTAAGCGGAACCTTCGCCCTGATGATCTGGTCATCATAGTCGACGACACAGCACCAAGGAGCTCTTGGCTCATGGGCCGTGTGGTGAAGGCACTGCCTGGGCCAGGAGGGCTTGTTCGGAGCGTCATAGTGAAAACCAAGAGTAGCATCGTGCAGAGACCTATTGACAAGCTCTGCCTGCTCCTGGAAGCAGGAGATTGAATGTGAAGGAGTCGTGGCTGTTAACAGAAACACACACACACCTGCACACATGCACACATTCCCCCCAAAATATTCTCATTTCCCATACATCTCCTTGACTTTTGAACTCCTCATTCCCCATGGATTACTTTTTTCTGAGGATTACTTTTGTTCCAAGGACTACCTTTTTCCTAAAGGATTACCTTTTTTCCAAGGATTGGATTA
>NW_027648146.1:25000-28691 GCF_949987685.1 Ammodytes marinus
CCAATTTTTAAAAGTGGAAATAAATCTGACCCTGATAATTACAGAGGCATTTGTGTGAACAGTAACCTGGGGAAGGTTTTCTGTAGCATTATTAATTCGAGACTCATAGACTTCCTTACGAAACACAATGTCCTGAGCAAAAGTCAAATTGGATTCATACCAAATCACCGCACATCAGATCATATTTACACCCTACACACCCTAGTAGACAAATATGTCAACCAAAACAAAACCAAAATATTTGCTTGTTTCATTGATTTCAGAAAAGCATTCGACTCAATCTGGCACATTGGATTACTTTATAAACTTCTTCAAAGCGGTGTAGGGGGTAAAGCATATGACATTATAAAATCAATGTACACAAACAACATGTGCGGCATCAAGATTGGGCACAAGAGAACAGACTTTATTTCTCAGGAGCGGGGAGTGAGACAAGGCTGCTGTCTATCACCTGCACTGTTCAACATTTACATCAATGAGCTGGCTTCCATTCTGGAGCAGTCCACAGTGCCTGGTCTCATTCTCCACAACACCGAGATCAAATTCCTGCTTTACGCAGATGATTTAATCCTGTTGAGTCCCACAAAAGAAGGACTTCAACAGAGTCTAGACCTACTAGACCGTTACTGTCAGACCTGGGCCCTGGCAGTTAACATTAAGAAAACAAAAACAATGATATTCCAGAAAAGATCCAGATGTCTGGGAAACACAATGCACTTCACAATAGGAACACATACAATAGAAAACTGTTTAGAATATAACTATTTAGGCCTGAAAATAAGTTCCACTGGAAGTTTCAACCCAGCAGTCAATGAACTGAGAGAGAAAGCACGCAGGGCTTTTTATGCAATCAAAAGACAAATTTACATTCAGATTCCAATTCTAATTTGGCTCAAACTACTCCAAGCAATTATTGAACCCATCCTGCTCTATGGAAGTGAAGTGTGGGGCCCACAAACAAACCAACTTTTTGACCAATGGGAAAAACATCCAATTGAAATTGCAAACACCGAATTTTGTAAAAGCATTCTGCAGGTACACAGGACAACCACCAACAATGCCTGCAGAGCTGAATTAGGCCAATATCCACTACTACTAAAAATCCAAAAAAGATCAATTAAATATTGGCTACACCTAAAACAAAGTGACCCCCACTCCTTCCAGCACAAAGCCCTGCAAAGCCAAGAGATGAACAGGAGTCCCCTCACTCAGCTGGTCCTGAGGCTCTGTCCACAGACAGGTTCCCCCTCTGCTCTGCCTCAGGACCAGCCTGAGAACATATCAATTAGACTCAACCAAATTATAACACATCAGAAACAAACCTACCTCACCCATTGGAACACTAAAACACAAACACAGAGCAAAATGCAGTGTTATCTGGCCCTAAACAGACAGTACACTGTGGCCCCCTACCTGACCACAGTGACTGATATTAGACACAGAGTGATGTTGACAAAGTACAGACTGAGCGCTCACAGCCTGGCCATCGAGACAGGCAGGTATAAGAAAACATGGCTGCCCAAAGAGCAGCGGCTGTGCCAGCAGTGTGGAGAAGCTGCTGTCGAGACAGAGCAGCACTTCCTCCTGCACTGCCCCAAATTTAAAAATGTTAGAGAAATATATTTTAACAGATTCGGCCAAATACACCAAAATTTTAGAAGCTCCCCTGAAGAGCAATTTAGATTAGTTATGGGAGAGCATAAAGAGAGCTCCGTCCTTGCAGGACAGTTTATTTCGGCTTGCCACAAAATTAGGACATAATACACCAGGTCTCACTCACACACGCACGCACGCACGCACACACGCACACACACACACACAATATAATATTCATACAGATGTATATATCGTTCATATTGTATATTGTTTTATTTTGACACATTGTGTATTGTCTGAATATTTGTTCGAATTATTTGTTATCTGATGTTTGCTTTGGCAATATTGTTTTTTAAAAAACTGTCATGCCAATAAAGCCAATTTTGAATTTTGAATTTGAATTTGAGAGATGGTTAGATAACAAGACATTATATAAACAGTGCTGACATACACAGTAGCAGGTTCAGCTTATTATTATTTTTTGAAATGTTGAAGTAATTTAGTTGTTTTCGGATTTAGGTCAAATTAAATGAATAAACCCATGTTAAAGGTGTAGTCAGTGATTCTGGAGAACGCTTCTTGTCAAAATCACTTTTTGTCAAAATCAGTGAATATCTCCTCATGATCCACTACCTGTCTGTACTGTGTGAATATCTCCTCATGATCCACTACCTGTCTGTACTGTGTGAATATCTCCTCATGATCCACTACCTGTCTGTACTGTGTGTGCACTGAAAAAAAATCCAGTGTTAATACACAGCCTAGGCTCTGTAAACGGGCATGTTGCTATAGCTATGGTGCCCCCCCCCCCTTTGTTTACATACCAGTTTACAGAGCCTAGGCTGTGTATGTATTGACACCAGTTTTTTTTACCAGTTTAAACACAGTACAGACAGGTAGCGGATCATGAGGAGATATTCACTGATTATGATAAAAAGTGATTTTTAAATTTTTTTCAAGATATTTTTTTGACATTTTTATGCTTTATTGATAGTGTAGAGACAGAGTTGAAATGGGGCAGAGAGGGGGAGTGACATGCAGAGAACGACCGCGGGCTGGAATCGAACACGGGTCCGCTGCTGGCCGAGGCCCATGGGGGGGGGGGGGGGGAGGGTGGGGGACGCCCTACCAACTGAGCTAAGGGCGCCCCCCTTGACAAAAAGTGATTTTGACAACAAGCGTTCTCCAGAATCACTGACTACACCTTTAACAATCAACAACAATTATAAGTTCCTCGTTAGGTTTCTAAAGACATTGTTTAAACTAAAGGTAAATGTTAAGCAGAAAATAAAAAGTCAACGAGGTGTCATGTAGGTCCCTTCAGTACTGTTATATAGTCCAGGAAAGGCTGCCATATCTGTTTAAACTTCTCTGCTTTCCCTGAAATCTCATAACAGATTTTCTCCATATATAAAGCACTAGAGAACTCCATGAGTGTGTCTACAGTGTTTTAACTGTTAGAAGTTTCAGCAGACAGAGGGGGATTAGTTTTTCATCTCTGCGTATCCCCCCCCGGGCGGAGGAGTCTGTTCCCACACTCAGGATTACTGATAGAAAGACTGAAAGAAAGAGAGAGGGAGAGAGGAGAGAGAGCAGAGAGAGAGAGAGAGAGACATACCTATTGGATTGTGGGAGATGAGAAAAGACTAATTTCAATGTAACCATTGACTGATAAAGAGGGAGGGAGAGAGAGAGAGAGGGAGAGAGAGGGAGAGAGAGAGGGAGAGAGAGAGAGACCTGTAAACATTTTCGATCAGAACTGTTGAGTATATGAAATGTCAATGTACACATTAAGATAACTCTACTTATTCTCTACTTATGACATCTATTGCAGCATGTCCGTCCTGGGAGAGGGATCCCTTACTCTGTCAACTCTCCCTGAGATTTCTTCAATTTTTTTTAATCCGCTAAAGGGTTTTTTTTACTGGGAGTTTTTTCTCAGCCGAGCTAAGGGTGTAAGGGTAGATAAGATAGATAGATAGATAGATAGATAGATAGATAGATAGATAGATAGATAGATAGATAGATAGATAGATAGATAGATAGATAGATAGATAGATAGATAGATAGATAGATAGATAGATAGATAGATAGA
>NW_027648145.1:5000-10000 GCF_949987685.1 Ammodytes marinus
AACCCCTAACCCCATAACCCTACTGTTAACCCCTAACCCTCTAACCCTACTGTTAACCCCTAACCCCATAACCCTACTGTTAACCCCTAACCCCATAACCCTACTGTTAACCCCTAACCCCATAACCCTACTGTTAACCCCTAACCCTCTAACCCTACTGTTAACCCCTAACCCTACTGTTAACCCCTAACCCCATAACCCTACTGTTAACCCTCTAACCCTACTGTTAACCCCTAACCCTACTGTTAACCCCTAACCCCATAACCCTAATGTTAACCCCTAACCCCATAACCCTACTGTTAACCCCTAACCCTGACCCCATAACCCTAATGTTAACCCCTAACCCCATAACCCTAATGTTAACCCCTAACCCCATAACCCTAATGTTAACCCCTAACCCCATAACCCTAATGTTAACCCCTAACCCCATAACCCTACTGTTAACCCCTAACCCCATAACCCTAATGTTAACCCCTAACCCCATAACCCTACTGTTAACCCCTAACCCCATAACCCTACTGTTAACCCCTAACCCCATAACCCTAATGTTAACCCCTAACCCCATAACCCTAATGTTAACCCCTAACCCCATAACCCTACTGTTAACCCCTAACCCTCTAACCCTACTGTTAACCCCTAACCCCATAACCCTACTGTTAACCCCTAACCCTCTAACCCTACTGTTAACCCCTGACCCCATAACCCTACTGTTAACCCCTAACCCCATAACCCTACTGTTAACCCCTAACCCCATAACCCTAATGTTAACCCCTAACCCTCTAACCCTACTGTTAACCCCTAACCCTGACCCCATAACCCTACTGTTAACCCCTAACCCTCTAACCCTACTGTTAACCCCTAACCCCATAACCCTACTGTTAACCCCTAACCCCATAACCCTACTGTTAACCCCTAACCCCATAACCCTACTGTTAACCCCTAACCCTACTGTTAACCCCTAACCTCATAACCCTACTGTTAACCCCTAACCTCATAACCCTACTGTTAACCCCTAACCCTGACCCCATAACCCTACTGTTAACCCCTAACCCTCTAACCCTACTGTTAACCCCTAACCCTCTAACCCTACTGTTAACCCCTAACCCTCTAACCCTACTGTTAACCCCATAACCCTACTGTTAACCCCTAACCCCATAACCCTACTGTTAACCCCTAACCCTCTAACCCTACTGTTAACCCCATAACCCTACTGTTAACCCCTAACCCCATAACCCTACTGTTAACCCCTAACCCTCTAACCCTACTGTTAACCCCATAACCCTACTGTTAACCCCTAACCCCATAACCCTACTGTTAACCCCTAACCCCAGCCTGGCCCTCATGGCTTACATCTGTGTGTGTGTGTGTGTGTGTTAATGTGTATATATTAACCTGTGTGTGTGTGTGTGTGTGTGTGTGTGTGTGTGTGTGTGTGTGTGTGTGTGTGTGTGTGTGAGAGAGAGAGAGTCCTAGGTGTGTGTATATATTAACCTGTGTGTGTGAGAGAGAGTGTGTGTCCACAGGGCCATGCTGTGGGGCTGGTGAAGAACCTGGCTCTCATGGCTTACATCTCAGAGTGTGTGTGTGTGTGTATATTAACCTGTGTGTGTTAATGTGTGTGTGTGTGTATATTAACCTGTGTGTGTTAATGTGTGTGTGTGTGTGTGTGTGTGTGTGTATATTAACCTGTGTGTGTGTGTGTGTGTGTGTATATGTGTGTGTGTGTGTGTGTGTGTGTGTGTATATATTAACCTGTGTGTGTGTGTGTGTGTGTGTGTGTGTGTCCACAGGGCCATGCTGTGTGTGTATATATTAACCTGTGTGTGTGTGTGTGTATATATTAACCTGTGTGTGTGTGTATATTAACCTGTGTGTGTGTGTGTGTGTGTCCACAGGGCCATGCTGTGTGTATATATTAACCTGTGTGTGTGTGTGTGTATATATTAACCCAGGGGTCGGCAACCTTTTCTACTCAAAGAGCTATTTGGGACCGCCTCCCAATAAAAAGAAAGCACTCGGAGCCACAACCCATTTTGACATCATATATATGTGTATATATATATACATATAACCTGTATGCTATGTACAAAAAACTATACTATGTTGCATTTAACCTATGGTTTTCTCGCCTGCGCATCGACCCAGTGCGCCAACGGTGGCGCAAAGTGTCCATTCCCCCATAGGGCGATCCCCTAACCCTCACGAGAGGGGTGCCGCTGGGCAGAGCAACGTCACACATCTCAGTGTTCACGGATGCATCTCTGTCGGGCTGGGGAGGAACCTGCGAGTCTCACGTAGTGGGCGGCGCTTGGCCTGCCCCCGTGATCATGCATATAAACGCATTGGAGTTTATCACTGTGTGGAAAGTAATCCAACACTTTGCCCCAATGTTAACAAATCAACATGTAATGATTCGCACGGACAACAAGGCGACAGCAGCATACATCAGTCGCCAAGGGGGCGTGCGCTCAGCGCAGCAGCTGAGCATAGCGAGACGTTATGCTGGACGCACACACACTTGCTCTCCATCAGAGCAGTGTACATCCCCGGTGTCCTAAACAGAGGGGCAGACATAATGTCGAGTGGGGGGCCAGGAGACTGGACTCTGCACCACGATCTGATCAATCAGATATGGAGCGAGTTTGGGAAGGCGGAAGTCGACCTATTCTCCACACGGGAGAACACACAGTGCGCGCTGTGGTTCTCTCTCAGCGCGAAGGACAATCCCCCGCTCGGGGTGGATGCATTCGCTCACAGACCGTGGCCGAACACACTCCTGTACGCTTTCCCACCCGTCCCTCTGAAGTCTTGGACCGAGTCCAAGAGGAGCGGCTCTTGGACTCGGTCTCAAGCACCGCAACGCACGAGTGCGCCGTGGTTCCCCTGTCTCCAGCGACTGCTCTCGGGGCCGCGATAAAAATATTAAAAACTTTTTATTTAAATGTTACAAGTTTACCATAATCTTCAAATTCAGAATTATATTTTAAAATGAACAAAGTCACAGGGAGCCACAACAGAAGGATGAAAGAGCCACACGTGGCTCCGGAGCCACGGGTTGCCGACCCCTGTATTAACCTGTGTGTGTGTGTATATTAACCTGTGTGTGTGTGTGTGTCCACAAGGCCATGCTGTGTGTATATATTAACCTGTGTGTGTGTGTGTGTCCACAGGGCCATGCTGTGTGTATATATTAACCTGTATGTGTGTGTGTGTCCACAGGGCCATGCTGTGTGTATATATTAACCTGTGTGTGTGTGTTAATGTGTATATATTAACCTGTGTGTGTCCACAGGGCCATGCTGTGTGTGTGTGTATATTAACCTGTGTGTGTGTGTCCACAGGGCCATGCTGTGTGTGTGTATATATGAACCTGTGTGTGTGTCCACAGGGCCATGCTGTGTGTGTATATTAACCTGTGTGTGTGTGTGTGTGTCCACAGGGCCATGCTGTGTGTATATATTAACCTGTGTGTGTCCCCAGGGCCATGCTGTGGGGCTGGTGAAGAACCTTGCTCTCATGGCGTACATCTCCGTCGGGTCTCAGCCGAGTCCAATCCTCGAGTTCCTGGAGGAATGGAGCATGGAGAACCTAGAGGAGATATCACCTGCTGCTATCGCTGAGTAGGTGTCTGTCTGTCTGTCTGTCTGTCTGTCTGTCTGTCTGTCTGTCTGTCTGTCTGTCTGTCTGTTCCTCTGTCTGTCTGTCTGTATGTCTGTCTGTCTGTCTGTCTGTCCCTCTGTGTGTCTGTCTGTCTGTCTGTCTGTCTGTCTGTCTGTCTGTCTGTCTGTCTGTCTGTCTGTCTGTTCCTCTGTGTGTCTGTCTGTATGTCTGTTCCTGTGTCTGTCTGTCTCTGTCCCTCTGTCTCTCTGTCTGTATGTCTGTCTGTCTGTCTGTCTGTCTGTCTGTCTGTCTGTCTGTCTGTCTGTTCCTCTGTGTGTCTGTCTGTCTGTCTGTCCCTCTGTCTGTCTCTGTCCCTCTGTCTGTCTGTCTGTCTGAGACTCTGTCTGTCTGTCTGTCTGTCTGTCCCTCTGTCTGTCTGTCTGTCTGTCTGTCTGAGACTCTGTCTGTCTGTCTGTCTGTCTGTCTGTCTGTCTGTCTGTCTGTCTGTCTGTCTGTCTGCACACACACAGTACAGACAGGTAGAGGATCCCGAGGAGATATTCACTGATTTTCACAAAATTCCCTAATTGTGTGTCTGGATCCTGTCTGTCTCTAACCCCCTGTCTCTCTCTCTCAGTGCCTGTCTGTCTCTCTCTAACCCCCTGTCTCTCTCTCTCTCTCAGTGCCTGTCTGTCTCTCTCTAACCCCCTGTCTCTCTCTCTCTCTCAGTGCCTGTCTGTCTCTCTCTAACCCCCTGTCTCTCTCTCAGTGCCTGTCTGTCTGTCTGATAACCTGTCTCTCTCTCTCAGTGCCTGTCTGTCTGTCTGATAACCTGTCTCTCTCTCAGTGCCTGTCTGTCTCTCTAACCCCCTGTCTCTCTCTCAGTGCCTGTCTGTCTGTCTGATAACATGTCTCTCTCTCAGTGCCTGTCTGTCTGTCTGATAACATGTCTCTCTCTCTCTCAGTGCCTGTCTGTCTGTCTGATAACATGTCTCTCTCTCTCAGTGTCTGTCTGTCTGATAACATGTCTCTCTCTCAGTGCCTGTCTGTCTGTCTGATAACATGTCTCTCTCTCTCAGTGCCTGTCTGTCTGTCTGATAACATGTCTCTCTCTCAGTGCCTGTCTGTCTCTCTCTCAGTGCCTGTCTGTCTGTCTGTCTGATAACCTGTCTCTCTCTCAGTGCCTGTCTGTCTGTCTGATAACCTGTCTCTCTCTCAGTGCCTGTCTGTCTGTCTGATAACCTGTCTCTCTCTCTCAGTGCCTGTCTGTCTGTCTGATAACCTGTCTCTCTCTCAGTGCCTGTCTGTCTGTCTGATAACCTGTCTCTCTCTCTCAGTGCCACTAAGATCTTCGTGAACGGCTGCTGGGTTGGGATCCACAAAGACCCGGAGCAGCTCAT
>NW_027648144.1:0-2000 GCF_949987685.1 Ammodytes marinus
GTTGATTACTGACATTAAAACAATATTTTTTTGTATTGCAATTTTTTTCAGAATGGTTTGAATAAATTAACAAATTTGGCGATAACTCATTTATTATATGTACATTTGCATCTCTCTAAAAAAATAAAGATCTAGATATTGTATGAAGCCAGATAGAGTTAAAATCTGTATATCATTTTCTACAACATATTACTGTCCAAAGTCTTTACAGAAGAGATTTTGGATACGGCATTTTTTCAAATTTTATAAATCAAAGAATACTATGTACAGGTCTTAAAAAAATGCATTTTCATCATGTTTTCTAATCACAAAATGTCTCATAAATCCGACAATAAACAACATATGAACAAATCCTTCTGTAGCAACCTTCAGAATAGTGCTGAGAATGATTATGGAAAGTTTAGTTGATGTAAGTGCTTTAGAAATTGAGATTTTTGTCTTTTAAACGATAAAAATCACAGTTTTTTTGTTTACCTGTCCCCGCCCCTCTCTGACTCTCGGCGATCCCCACTTTGAGCCTTTCTTCCTCCAGTTGCTTCTCCAGTGTTTCCATGGTGACTTTACACTGGTCTAGACGGCTCTATTGACAACAAGAAAAATACTTAATACAAAATAATACTTTTGAGAACATTTATGTAAGAGAGAGAGCAACGTACTGAGAAAGCGTTTTGAGGAAAAGTAAGGCAAGGCAAGGCAAGTTTATTTCTATAGCACAATTCAGACTCATGGCCATTCAAAGTGCTTTACAGGGGCAAGATTAACATACACAATACACATTAGAAAAGCGAATGAATAGAAATAAAACATTTATAAGCGATTGAATAGAAATAGAGCATTTAAATAAAACAACTGTAACATGCAACAACAAATCCTCGACCTTCACAAGATATGAAATGAAAGTGTCATCACTGTATAAGTCATGGAGTTCATTTATTTTATCACATTTCGGCTGTTATTATATTTATCAATGTTTTTTTTGTTTTTTTTATCTGATTGCTCTCTTTGCTTCTTTTGGGGTGGGGTGGGGGGGGGGGGGTGGGGGGCGGTGAAGTGTGTAGGGCGGTCGTCCACTGGGTTACAGGGTCGGTGGTTCGATCCCCCGTCTCCCCGCCACATGTCCAAGTGTCCCTGGGCAAAGAGACACTGAACCCTAAATGTCTCCTGATAGTTAGCCTGCTATCTGTGTATGAATGTGTGTGTGAATGGTAACGTGGGAATGGGAACTGGTCTCGCTTCCACACACACACACACACACACAGACAGACAGAAAGACAGACACACATACAAACACACACACACACACACACACACACACACACACACACACACACACACACACACACACACACACACACACACACACACACACACACACACACACACACACACACACACACACACACACACACACACACACACTTCTTCCTACCAGTAGTTCCTTGTTGTCTCTGGTCAGCCTGAGTCTTTCTGCTCGCTCCACGTCCAGAGCTTGACCCACCGCGTCACCACGGAAACGCTCATCACTCAGCTCCGATGACACCGCTGTCACCTACACACACACACACACACACACACCCACACACAAACACACACACACGCACGCACGCACACACACACACACACACACGCAAACACACACACACACACACACACACACAGAAGATAACAATACGTTACGACAACTTTAGTGATCGATTATAGACTTAAATCTTTACTTTTATTAAAATAAACCTGTAAAGATATACAGAGGTGAAGACAAACACACACACACACACAGACAGACGCAGACACACACACCACACACACACACACACACACACACACACACACACACACACACACACACACACACACACACACACACACACACACACACACACACACACACACACACACACACACACACACACACAAGAGTTTCCACCAGCTCCACTTAGCCACCAGCCGCACTCCCATATTCCCCAAATCAAATATCTGCAAACATACTGTTGATGAATATT
>NW_027648143.1:0-5000 GCF_949987685.1 Ammodytes marinus
CTGAATATTAATAGTCTGATATGTTCTAGAGCAAGATTTAGACTGAAAAGGAGCCAACATAATTGCAAAGTAGATTATTTTTAATTTAAATTTAATTTGTAAATTTTTTAAGTTTTGAACATTACAGCTACATAATAAAGGGTTAAAAGCAGTCTGCATGATAAAGAACAACAGAAGATCCCCTATCTTCTTGTATTAAGGCTTCTGTTTAGGTAAAGAAATCTCCATCCGTGTTCCAAATCACATACTCTTTCTTTGTACTACACTACATACTAAAGTACAGAAGAGTTTTAGTCTTTTTCCTACACTACATACTAAAGTACAGAAGAGTTTTAGGGCCACAGACGGGAGAGAAAAGAAAATCAGATAAGGAAGATTTTTTTTTTCATTATGTCGAGAAATGTCAAGAATAAAGACGAATACTCCAAAATGCTATTGGAGTTAGTGGTGCATTTATATATTTTCAGCATACTACAATTGACGTGCATGTATTGGGACATCCTAAATCTTTTTCTGGCATACTAAATAGTAGGGAAGTATGGGGATTGGAACTCAGGGCATCTCTCTCTCTCTCTCTCTCTCTCTCTCTCTCTCGAAGTGGAAAATCCAACTACGGACATCCTTCTCTGATTTAGACACATAAATTAAATCCTGTTATGCTCGTTGAATTCTGGGAGTGATTTTGTCTGTTGGCGTTTTGCCACACACACACACACACACACACACTATTCTTCCGGCTTTGACGCTAAGTGATTTCTTGGTAACTCCCCAGGAAGCTTTCAACATCTCCCACAGATTCTTCTCACACACACACACGCACACGCACACACGCGCACACACACACACACACACACACACACACTTATATATTCTTTATATGTACACTCTCCGTTGCCAAATTAGATCGAGCCATACGCAGTGTGCTGTTTGCCCAGTTGGTCAAAATAAAACTAAAATCATATTAATAAAGCACAATGCTTCCCACACTACCATCTGTAGAGATGTTGATATGGACGTTTTGATGGCATTGAATTATATAGTATTCTTGTCTATGTTTAATTTGGCTAGTCTTATTATTCTGCTTGATATATGGTTGTGTTTATGCATTTATATGTGTTTCAGTGTGTTTGTGTTTGTGTGTGTGTGTGTGTGTGTGTAGGTAGGTGTGTGTGTGTGTGTGTGTGTGTGTGTCATAGGATACATATTTGACAACAGGCAAACCCACTGGCCTGCCTTCTGTGAACTGTGTGTAAGCTCTCTCGCGCACACACACACACACACACACACACACACACACACACACACACACACACACACACACACACACACACACACACACACACACACACACACACACACACACACACACACACACACACACACACACACACACACACACACACACACACACACACACACACACACACACACACACACTGGAGCATAAAACTGCTCCTTGGCATGCAGATTTAGAAAACTGATGATATCATAAAAAGTACAGTATTCCATATTTTATAACTTGAGCTTTTTCCTTGCGGTGAAAGCTTCTGTCGTTAATGGAATTCAGACCATGTTTCATTTGGGACGTCCTGTTCGCTCGCTGCCTAAGACCTGTGTGTGTGTGTGTGTGTGTGTGTGTGTGTGTGTGTGTGTGTGTGTGTGTGTGTGTGTGTGTGTTGGTGTGTGGGTGAGAGAGAGTGTGAGAGAATGTGAGTGTGTGAGAGAGAGAGAGAGATAGAGAGAGAGAGAGAGAGAGAGAGAGAGAGAGAGAGAGAGAGAGAGAGAGAGAGTGTGTGTGTGTGTGTGTGTGTGTGTGTGTGTGTGTGTGTGTGTGTGAGTGTGTGTGTGTGTGGGGGGCGGGGGGGTGGTGACGGGGCTGAGGGATTACATGTCGCTGTGCTAAGTGGATTTTTATGTGAAACAACTTAAAGTACATGTAATTTTTACCTCGAAAGCATTTCTTCTTCGTCTTCTTGTCAACCCAGTTTTTACCCAAAGTGCATTCTGCCCATCCCTGATTCATGCACAGGACATGGGACCAAAACAACAACAACTTTTTAAAGGTGCACTATGTAACTTTTGGGTGTGTCAGAGAAGTGAAAATAATTTTTCAAAGGTATATTCTCATAACTGAATAAATAAATTAGAGTCACAGGGGAAAATGTGATCCCTGGAACACTGTTTGAAGTTAGAAAGCTTCCTGAAAAAGTTACTGTTTCACGGTTGTTGTTTACAGCAGCAGGGCCCACAGTTTGGTTTACAAACATATTATAGTCTAACTAACGTTTGGTTACAGGTTGCTCAAAATTATTTGATTCATGATATGATGATAGAATTATTCAATACTAAGAATTACACTTTAAACTAACTGCAGGCTCTGTGAATGTAAACAAACCCCTCTCCTCTGAAACTACACAGTGCACCTTTACATAAACAACTCCCATTGTTAACTGACATCATAACAAAACGTTCAATATTCAGAATATTCTTGCGGCGCGAAAAACCGTAGCGATGCATAGACACAAGGAGGATTCTAACAAAATAACCACTCAAGGGTTTACCGGACGTCAAGGCCAAGGACATTTTTAAAATTGTAATTTAAAAATATAAATTATCATAAGAAGAAGAAGAAGCAAAATCAGTAATTAATAATATATAAAAAAAAATACCAGAAAAAAATCCCTACATTTGGGAATCTGTGTATTTCATCTCACAGGCAAATATAATACCATATAATACAATATTGTCCATTCAATATCTGTATTAATGAATAATCCATGCACAATCCATTTGCCAGTAAAATGTCATTTTTGTTATTCAATATTTATAGTATAGTGCTGCTACCAGTGTGCAAACCCTGAATTGTCCACATAGTAAATTATCAATGAAAAATATTCGTATGTACAGTCTGTAAGTCTCCAATAGAATAAACTGTCTTAAATTCTCTTAAATAAAATTCCATTTCGCATGCAGTCAACTGCATAATGTACAGGCAATAAGTAGTGTTCAGTTGTTTTCTTTGGCAGGCCAGAATCCAGCTGGACATGCATAGAGAGAGAGAGAGAGAGGTACCGTATGTACAATCAAAAATATTTTAAAATCCGGTTGTGTCACGGTGAAGTGCGGATTTGAGATACATGTCTGTGTGCAAATGTTATAGAAGCCAGTGTTTTTTTAATCGCGGGAAAAAATGTCATACTATTTTGGTGTGACTGGATGCAACGCCCGCAAAAATAAGCGTAACCTTAAATCTATTAAATTGTGATCGTGTAAGTCTTTGTAGGCTATATTCCAGTTTACTCTCCACACCACTGGCAAAAGGAATAATTCAATATTTAAATGTATGTTTTTTTTAGCTTGTTGCCTCACTCTCATGTTCAAGACAATGCGACAGAAACAGTTACTTTAAGTGTGTGCAAAATTTAAAGAAGAAATTTGCAAAAGGTTGCTCATCGCTAGGTAGCTTAGCTCAAATACTGGTAGTCAATGGGAAGTATTAGCCTGCCTTTCGCTGACAGTCAGGAGATACATACCGTTGACCTACTTGCAAGCACGTCTGCGGTGGTATTTGATTCTAAAATGACATATAGTGTGAAAAAATATCCGATAAAATAACGTGGTAAATAAACAAGTCCCCAACAAGCACACAGGACCGTTTAGTGATGTTGTTAAGTTTATGTTGTGACTATCATCGGATGCAGGCTAAAGGCTGTTACATACTCCGCGAGAAGAAAGAACAAAGTCCTCGGTGACAGAGCTGCGAGAAGAAAATGACGTCATTTTCTTCTCTCAGCTCTTGTTTAGCTGTTCTCGTAGCTTGTTCTCGACACATCGTCCGGGCCGAACTTTCTTCTCGCAGCTTGTCCGAGAACTATTGTGTGATTGGTCAGTCTGAAGTCAATGAGGAAAGCGAAGTGAAATCAGCTGGCGCTACTGAGTCAATTACCATGGTAACAATGCGCCGCGGTGAGGAGTTCGGCAGTTGAGTTCTCGTGAAGTATGTAATGTCAGACCAGAAAGAACTTCTCGCAGCTCTGTCACCGAGAACTTTCTTCTTTCTTCTCGCGGAGTATGTAACAGCCTTAACACTTCCCATTTACTAGCAGTATTTGAGCTAAGCTAACTAGCAAAGATCAACCTTTTGCTTATTTCCTCTTCAAAACCCCACACAAAGTTAAAGGAACAATTTATATCTCCTTGTCTTAAACTTGACAGTGAGACAAAAAGCGTAAAATAAACAAAAAAAAACATTGTACTATCCCTTTAAGTTCTCTTCAGAGTCCCTCGTCCTTCTCCGAGTCTGGCGAAACTGGCCTTGAGACGGTGAAAATATCCTGCCGTTGTATTTTGGTTATTTTGGGCGTGTTAGCCACCGATAACGTAGCCGGCGTGGCAGCGGGGGGCGGCCGTTTCTTCTCCGTCAATAACAGTTTGAGTATTTCCGCCACTTGACTTTCCAGCGCGCCCAAACGTCCTCCTAAACTCTGAATATCTCCACGGAGCTCCATGCGTGTTTCGTGCAGCGCTGCCTGAAGAACTTGCTCCGGAATCGGGCAGAAAGGGTGAGGAGACACCCCCCCTCCTCCTGGTCCTCCTATGGCTGTCAGAGGGCTGTGTAGCATTGGGCTAATCGCGGCGGGCGTCCTAGCTTCTCCGGCCCGGTCGATTCTCAGCTCGCTCTTTGTGATGCCGCTGTCACACGAGTCTGTTTTACGTAGCGGGTTGTTACTGGAGACGCCTCCTTCCTCCACGTTACCGATACGTCCCGCGTCCTGACCTGAAATAAAAGCAAATCAAGTTTTTATTACGATAGCACAATATCACAAATGTATTTTTTTTATTTTGTATCTATTTAACCTTCTTTATTTATACTCGAGAGATCAATCAAGGGGTGACCCTCGTTTGCAATGATGTCGAGTCAAACAAACGCAAAGCGAAAACAACAATAGATACACAATAAACAATGCAAATACATCAACTACACAACAACTGATAAAGAG
>NW_027648143.1:10000-12500 GCF_949987685.1 Ammodytes marinus
CTACCTGTACACTTCGGGACACATCTGTTGGAATGAGATCAGATGGACTGTTGCTGTTGAAAAGTGCTTGTCTGTTCCAGTATCTAAAAATAACTGAGAACTGCTACGGGAGATAATGTGTAAACGGCTGATAGTGCTCTGTGCCAAGTTCAAGGTCACGGCGTGAGCGTCCGGTCTGGGGGACTACACACAGAGGCTCCGTTATGGCCAGGTATCCACGTAGTTCCACTGTTATAACAAAGAAACCGTGTGCAGTTTTATTGACTAAGACTTTGGGAAAAAGGCTGGACTGGATTCGAGCTTGTTACGTCGCTCTGTGCTTTATGTACGCTAAGAAAATGAGGAAAAAGACTGGAAACCAACGTCTGTCATCAAGAATGCTGACTGCTCGGGTTACTGCTCCCGCGCAGTCACAAGTGTATGGTGCTGATCATGCTGATAGTGGAGAAGGCCACACGCATACCAACCGCATACCAGCTTGGACTTTCCTGGGCCGCTGGCCACCAAAATTCCACGTCTGGCGGAGTCTGCCAATTATGTAATGGAGGAGCCATCCTCTGTGCCAAAGTTGGATGGACTACATTTCCCATGCAAGCTGATCACGTTTCGAAATATCTGAACTTGAGACTCTTGAGACTCGGCTGCAGAGGGCTCTCGCACCCTATTCTCTTTTTATCTTCGTTCAGTGTTTAAGCTGTTGCTTGTTGGTCCCATTCATATGTAGTTTGCTGCAGTAATGGTTTACACCTATGCATTGTCTTCTACATTACTCATAAAGAGTGTTTTTGTGTTTTGTTGGAGGTTTCTGTTAGGCCATTCAAATATGTATGGTTACATCTGATTTTGGTAGAAGTATTTACTTCTAAATGGAGGAATGTGGTAGATTTGAATGGTATTCATCAAGAGTGCTGAGCAGATAGACTCTAAAGGTTAACGTCAGATCCCTAGATGGACGTGTGTCTGACTTGGTGTTGCACAAGCAATGAAACGATATGTCTATTTGCAGATATTAAGACACATGATACCCCACACACACAGATATAAACGGGTCCTGTAACTAGCAACTTCAGTGCCATTGCGGCCTCAGCCTGCTGCTACTATGCTACCATGAAATCCTATGTCTGATGTCTGATGGAAATCTCCTGAAATAAACCTCTCTGAACACAATGATGATTGTCCTGGCCTCACCCTTTGTCTTGGTCGCCACGGGGGATTCGGCCACCACATACATCAAGTATAGAATAGACATTAGAAAAGCGAAGGAGAAATATGAATAGAAATAAAACATTTTAATTAAATAAAAAATTACAGGTTAAAAGGGAAAAACGGAAAAGTCTTCAGATTTGATTTAAAAGAGCTGGGCGCTCTGGTGGTGTAGTGAATAGAGCGCGTACCATATTGGCTCCGGCCTTCGTTGCAGTGGTCGCGGGTTCAAATCCGACCCGTGGACCTTTACTGCAGGTCATCCCCCCCCCCCACCCCCCCCCACCTCTCTCTCTCTCTCTGTCTCCCCATTTCAACTCTGTACTGTCTAATAAAGCTTGAAAATGCCTAACAATAAAAGCTGAGAGTTGCAGCAGACCTCAAGCAGCACAATCTCTCTTTCGGAAGAGAAGATATGATATGAGATATTGAGCCCTTTATTCCCTAGTGTGTGTGTGTGTGTGTGTGTGTGTGTGTGTGTGTGTGTGTGTGTGTGTGTGGTAGAGGGACATGGAAAAGCCCCATCGCTCATTTTGAATCTATACTGAGACACCTGGAGGCATAACCTGCTACATCAACACTGTTAATTAAATAGACTCTGACATGTAGCGTGAGGTTTGATTAAAAGTAATTGAAATCTTGTCTGTGTGTGAGTGTGTGTGTGTCTAAGTGTGTGTGTGTGTGTGTGTGAGTGAGTGAGTGAGTGAGTTTGTGACTGTGTGTGTGTGTGTGTGAGAGAGCGTTTGTGAGTGTGTGTGTGTGTGTGTGTGTGTCTAAGAGTGTGTGTGTGTGTGTGTGTGTGTGTGTGTGTGTGTGTGTGTGTGTGTGTGTGTGTGTGTGTGTGTGTGTGTGTGTGTGTGTGTGTGTGTGTGTGTGTGTGTGAGTGTGTGAGTTTGTTACTGTGTGTGTGTGTGTGGCCTTACTGGCTTTGTCCCAGTGATTAAAACTAATTGAAAATTTGAAAAGCACCGCGGGGTTTATTTTTGCTTTTCTCTGAACAATGAGTCTTTGTGTGTCAGTCACTATCTGTCATGAATGAGCAGACCATGATGATTTGATGAGATTGAATAAAATAATGAAGCTCCATTAACTCACTATCACTTCATATCTACCCTGCGTTCCAATCCCCATACTTCCCTACTATCTAGTATGCCAGAAAAAGATTTAGGATGTCCCAATACATGCACGTCAATTGTAGTATGCTGAAAATACATAGTTGCCCCACTAACTCCAATATCATCGTCTTTATTCTTGACATTTCTCGACATAATGAAAAAAATACTACTGCCATACCTTA
>NW_027648143.1:20000-22500 GCF_949987685.1 Ammodytes marinus
GAAATCGCCTTAAGTTCAGTGAACCACACTAGTTAAATTTTTTTTCATAAACCTATAGTAGCTTATAACTGTCTGCACCATTAATAATATAATATAATATAATTAGGGCTGTCAAGCGATTAAAAAAACACTGCGGAGAATAAAGTAAGATGTCTTCCTACCTTCATGCTTATTTGCCCGAAGCATCCCATAAACCATCCATAGAGCCCTCGGCCCCGCCCTTTTCCCTGCTTCTCTCTTTACTTTTCTCCCTTTTACCTGTGCGGGCTGTGTAAGCAAGCTACAGGTGCAGCTGCGCACCACTTTTGCACCGGGTCAAAGGGCATTATAGAAGTGCGATTAATCTGCGTTAATTTTTTTAATCGCGTGAATTTTTCTGTGATTAATTAATCGAAATTAACGCGTTAATTTGACAGCCCTAAATATAATATAATATAATATAATATAATATAATATAATATAATATAATATAATATAATATAATATAATATAATATAACATAACATAATATAATATAATATAATATAATATAATATAATATAATATAATATAATATAATATAATATAATATAATATAATATAATATAATATAATATAATATAATATAATATAATATAATATAATATAATATAATATAATATAATATCCATGGCTAGAGTATGTGGCACCAGACAGATTTTCTATATAAGTGTACAGTGCTGATGTGTAGAAAATCTTTTTGGAGATCCAATAAAAATTGAATTTGAAGTCTTGAAAACTTTGGGGGGATTAATTTAAAAGTTATAGCCCGCCATGGAACTGCTGTACGTGCAAAATTAAAGAAATATGCTTCAGTAGAGGCCTGAAGACATACATTAACACACACACACACACACACACACACACACACACACACACACACACACACACACACACACACACACACAGGCACACACACGGGCATTATGAGACAAGGAACAGGAATCAATGAGTATTATTCATTTCTTTTATGTTTCTACATCACTCTCACGGTACAGTCGAAGAAGATATCTGTCTTTTTTTTTTACTACTGATGGAGGTTTGCTGTTTATGCAGAGCTGCAGGCAGTCACACACACACACACACACACACACACACACACACACACACACACACACACACACACACACACACACTCTCCCTCTCAAACACACACACACACACACACTCTCCCTCTCAAACACACACACACACTCTCTCTCAAACACACACACACACACACACACACACTCTCCCTCTCAAACACACACACACACACACACACACACACACACACACTCTCAAACACACACACACACACTCTCCCTCTCACACACACACACACACACACACACTCTCCCTCTCACACACACACACACACACACACACACACTCTCCCTCTCACACACAGACAGACAGACACACCAACCCAGTCTCACAGTGAAATGTAAAATAGGTACATTGGTCCACAGCGCAAAATGTAGAGATTTCACAATACAGGCCTTGAAATTGTAAATTACCTACATTTGTTCCCCCTATTCATTTCTAATGGCCAGCGTACATGTCACGTGACTTTCAAATCCTCCCGGCCGAAACGAAACCCAAACTGTGACCGCCATTGCCCCAGCTTTTATTCTGCAGATTTTTAAGATGTATAAGCTATTAAATGGGTTTTTGATAACATTGTTAGTGAGAAATGTGTGTCTGACTCTCACAATCTTCACTCA
Organism: Ammodytes marinus; assembly: GCF_949987685.1. Classification (NCBI taxonomy): domain Eukaryota; kingdom Metazoa; phylum Chordata; class Actinopteri; order Uranoscopiformes; family Ammodytidae; genus Ammodytes; species Ammodytes marinus. Next base: position 21,725 of record NW_027648143.1, read on the forward strand.
GTGAATGTATACGATGTAGTTTGATGGTTATCACGAATATTATTCTGGACATCGCCAAGAAAATGTAGAAATACAACATTTCTTTCAGGTCGATATGCTGGTTGCTATGCTGTTGCTATGACGCTCCTGGCGCTGCCTCAAACCGGAAACAGGAAGCGTTTGAATTATTATTATTTCTTTGCTGTAAATGCTTAATTTGTTGTTCTCTCATTTAAAAAACACATGTTTATTACAGAGGAGGGATGACGTCTACAGAGTCGTCTGCTAACAGCTCCCGTGACAGTTATGAACGTTTTATATTTTCGTTGTCACGAGGAAAGCCAATCAAGAGAGCAGAGCTCAGTCATCCTCCACGGTCAGACAGGAAGTGAAGCGATAAATTACAAAGTAAAATCAGTTTGACACTTCCGGTTTCACCATATGTAATGAATTTAGCTTTCTTGATATGTCATTTAGAGCGATCTGATGATTCTGATCACTCGATATTGCGGACTTTACAGTTAAAATAGCAGGAGAGATCACTTTGCTTGCTTTTTAACCTCTGCATAATCTTGTGGATTAAATTACTTTTTATTTTATTCATTATTTTACATGAAATTACCTTTGAGGGATATCCTTGACACCTATTTTGTTCTCACCTGCACACTTTGTTACCTTTTACCTTTTACGTTGTATCTCATTTTCTATTGTCTATATCTTTTTAGTTTTTTTATTGTGCAAATAAATTAAATCAAATCAAAAGCATTACACCGGAAACAGGAAGCGTTTTGATGACT
>NW_027648143.1:27500-30000 GCF_949987685.1 Ammodytes marinus
TAGTAAGTAACTAATCACACACATAAATGGACCCTTAAATGCCTGGCCTTTATCGCTGAGGTATTATATAAAAAAGACTGCAATATATAATTTACTTATTTTACACATCTTACTACTTTCAAACACAGCAGGAATAAATTAGGTTACGCCATTGCCATCCTCTTAACGACACACACACACTTGCATACATACATACACACACACACACACACACTTGCACATATACATACACACACACACACACACACACACACACACAAACACACAGGCAATTCATTATTTAGCAGACAGGAGGGAGAAGAAGGAAATGAGACTTGTGTGCACTGTGCATGGACCACTTGTTTTACTCTCGAATGCTCCTCATCCCTGGAGCTATACTTCCGACTCCCCACACACACACCACACACACACACACACACACACACACACACACACACACACACACACACACACACACACACACACACACACACACACACACACACACCATCTAATTTATCCATTTTAATCTAATCCATAAAATCAGTTATTGAAATGTATTCATACTCATTATTCATTTGTTTTAAAATATTGAACAACTGAATAATTTGTAATACAAATTTATACATTTGTAGGATTACTAGAAATGAGGAAAATAGTATCCACACTTTTTCTCTTATAGACATTCCTGTTCAAGTGTCTAATTTTACACACATGCAACATGACAGGGGCTGAGGCCGCCATGTTGCACCCACCGCCATGTTTCTACAGTAGCACAGAACGGACAAACTTAACGGCCTTACACGTTATTATATATAGTGGGCGTCCTGGGGAAATGCACCTGTTGGAAGACCAAGAAGAAGAAGAAGTACTATAGAATAAATAACTAAATACATCTTCACCTCATCACCTGATATTGTGGAAAGACTTGAGGCAGTGGTGGATGATGCCATCTTTAGTAACTATAGCTTCTTGTCCTTGAAGGCCACCGTAGCTTCTGTTAAATTCTACCAAAGGGAGGGAGCGTTGCAATCTACAATCTCACCACTAGATGCTGCTAAATATTCTAATATTACACACTGTGCCTTAGTTGTACAAGTACACACACACACGCACATGCACATGCACACACACACACACACACACACACACACACACACACACACACACACACACACACACACACACACACACACACACACACACACACACACACACAAACTAATGGGAGACATGCTGGTTGTCTTTCAGAGGATAAAGCCTTACTATTTTAAAATATCAGGAAAAAAGTTACACTTTTACACAGATTATGGTCTAAGAATAGCAACTTGATTTCTACATTTTTCTTGTATCCAACAATGTTTTATTTAGTATACAGCCTCTCGCTTTCGGCTATCACACACACACACACACACACACACACACACACACACACACACACACACACACACACACACACACACACACACACACACACACACACACACACACACACACACACACACACACAGGCTCGAATATTATCTTGCAATAAGATTTGCCCTGCAGCTTTTGTTCAGCCTTGTTTCGTGATAGGCCAGTAAACCCGGAGGCTAGGTTTTTTTAAATGTGTTTATTTATTTATTTTCTATTTTTAGTCTTAATAAAAGTTGGGGCATAAATTCTGCTGCCAGATAAAGGCTTGAGACAACTTTATATTGTACCACAGTGAAGTGAAAAACCATGGACTTACTATACCTCTAAATGTATGCTGTACCTTATTAGTTATGTATTAAATACCTACTTCACCGGTGGGAATATGAAGGTGTATTGAACTCTGAGATCCTATGTAGTATAAATGAGCAAAACATTTTAGAAATTGGTTCATCCTAGCCTGAGAAAAGGCAGAAAGAGTGTTTTATGGTCTCACTGTCTATAACCCTACATTTTACCATGTGTGACATCACACATGGGAAAATGTAGGGTTATAGGATTAACAGGACAGCTGGGCCAAGGGAAGACTGAGGGAAGAAAAACCTCATTCATCATATTATAATAGTCATTTTAACAGTTGTTAACAGAACAACAGATGGCAATTAGCCCCCGGGCGACAATATGGCATTTTTAACGTGTGTTGCTGTACATGTGCATTAATGTGCATTGTCTTGAGATAGATAGATAGATAGATAGATAGATAGATAGATAGATAGATAGATAGATAGATAGATAGATAGATAGATAGATAGATAGATAGATAGATAGATAGATAGATAGATAGATAGATAGATAGATAGATAGATAGATAGATAGATAGATAGATAGATAGATAGATAGATAGAGAGATAGAGAGATAGAGGGATAGATGGATAGATGGATAGATAGATAGATAGATGGATAGCTAGATAGCTGGATAGATGGATAGATGGATAGATGGATAGATGGATAGATAGATACATTCCCACTAAGGCCCAATGGTTAATATGACATGTCCCAGAATGCATTTGGCTTAGGGGCTGAGTGTAATAGATACACATACACAAAA
>NW_027648143.1:35000-45000 GCF_949987685.1 Ammodytes marinus
AAAAAAACATTTAGTAGAGATGATTTGTGACTAGCTGTAGTATTGGATAAGGTGTACACCGTGCATACTGGTTAAGTTGAAACCTTGTGTAAAAACATTGGGGTATTTTGTTTGTTGGGTTGTTTTTCTGTGGCTGGTAAAGTTATCTACTATGGCAGCACCCACAGCTCTAGGTGACTTTATTAGCGCACCCTCAGAGGAGTTGCTAGGTCAGCTTTCTAAAGAACAGCTCCTTAGCCTTGCCAGTCATTATGACATTGAGATTACCAGCAGTGATAAACGCCTTAAAGATAGTTTAAGAGAAGCCCTTAAGGCTATTCTAGTAGAAAGAGGCGTTCTAGAGCCACCGTCTTCGCCAACATATCAACAACTTGTTCTTCCTCAAATGTCAGAGGCTGTGCTTGAGTTTAGGATGAAGGAGTTGGCTTTTCGAGAACGGCAACTAGAAAAAGAACTAGAGGATAAAGAAAAAGAGCGTATCCTCAAAGAAAGAGAACTAGAGGATAAAGAGAGAGAGCGTATCCTCAAAGAAACGCAGATGCACTTAGAGCACGAGCGCTTCCTTAAAGACCTTGAGTTTAAGCATGCTACTCTGAGCTCATCTAGTGCTGCCTCGTCTCAGTTTAATGTAGCAAGACACATTAGACTAGTACCTCCATTTGCTGAGAAAAATGTTGAGAAGTACTTCGCTCATTTTGAACGGGTGGCCACCGTTTCAGAGTGGCCAATGCATGCCTGGACATCACTTTTGCAAAGCGTTTTGGTGGGAAAAGCACAAGATGCTTACACTGCTTTAAGTATCGAGGATACCAAGGACTATGAAAAAGTTAAAAGCGCTATTCTAAGAACTTATGAGCTTGTTCCGGAGGCATACCGCCAGCGGTTTAGAGGCCTCAGTAAACAGGGTGACCAAACTTATGTAGAGTTTGCGAGAGAGAAGGAGATCAGTTTTAGTTCTTGGTGCAGATCACAGAAAGCGGAAACTAAGGAGGATCTTAGACAATTAGTGTTGCTGGAGGACTTTAAAAATTGTCTGCCTAGTGCCGTGTGTAATTATCTCAATCAGCAAAAAGTAGCTTCTCTTGATAAAGCTGCTGTTTTAGCAGACGAGTTTGTATTGACAAACAAGGTAAACTTTGATGACGGCCAAGGTGAGAGAAAAGGAAGGGCTGATTTTAATAGACCTCGGTTTTCAAAATCTCCTCCCCCGGTTTCTACAGCTTTCACTAGAAGGTCGGCTACTGTGAGTACTCCCTGGGAGAAGACTTGTTTTTATTGCAAGAAAAGTGGTCACTTTGTTGCCGATTGCCCTGTATTGAGTAAGAAACAAGAGTTTAATCCTAAGCCTGTTGCCCTACTAAAAGCGGTGGAAAAGTGTGTCCTCACCCAAAACCTGGACCAACCCGCTCAAAAGAATGAGCTGGCTGGCTCTTCGGCCTTCCTCATGGATGGTTTTGTTTCTCTTGTCACTGACCCTTTAAACAAGAAACCGATTAAGATTTGGAGAGATTCCGGTGCTTTTCAGTCTTTGATTCTACAGGACTTTTTACAGTTTACTGACCAGTCTGAGTTGGGCTCTAATGTCCTCGTCCAAGGGTTTGGGGGTGGGTATTTGTCCCTGCCTTTGCATAACCTTAAACTTGAAACAGGTCTGGTGTCTGGGGAGGTAGCTGTAGCTGTGTGTCCAAGCATTCCAATTAAAGGGGTGTCCTTCATCTTGGGAAATGACTTAGCCGGTGGTAGGGTACTTGCGGCTCCTGAGGTTGTTCCGGTTCCTGTAGTGTCCAAAAGCCCAGATGAGCTTGAGAAGCAGTACCCAGAAGCATTCCCTGTTTGTGTTACTACCCGTGCTATGTCAAAGAAGAAGACACAAGACAAAGAAGCTGATTCAGATATTGCCCTGTTTGACACATTTCTAGCTAAAGGTGACATGTTGGGGTTTGGTAAAGTGTTTCCCTCCTGTGACGAGCTCAAGTGTGAGCAGGGGAAAGATACAACCTTAGCTTCTCTATTTGACGAAGTTGTTTCTGATAATGAGATGACAGCTGTGTCCGGTTGCTACTTTGTAAACAATGGTGTGTTAATGAGAAAGTGGACTTCTCCTAAACTGTCCTGTCATGATGACTGGAGTAGTGTGTTCCAAGTGGTGGTGCCAAGTGTCTATCGTCAGGATGTCTTGCAGTTGGCTCATGATCACTGTCTTGCTGGTCATATGGGGATTAGGAAAACTTTAGACAGAGTGTTAAGACATTTCTTTTGGCCTGGTGTGAAATCTGATGTTGCTGAGCATTGTAGGACATGTCATGTGTGCCAAACTATTGGTAAACCCAACCAGAGGATTCCCCCAGCTCCTTTACATCCCATCCCTGCCATAGGAGAGCCTTTTGAGCGTATCTTGATTGATTGTGTTGGTCCCCTTCCTCGTACCAAATCAGGTAACCAGTACTTATTGACAATCATGTGTACAGCTACCCGGTTTCCTGAAGCTATCCCTCTACGTAGAATCACCGCTTCAGCCATTTCGAAGGCCCTTATTAAGTTCTTTACAGTGTTTGGCCTGCCCAGAGTTATCCAGACTGACCAGGGTTCTAACTTCATGTCCCGTGTGTTCTCTCAGGTTCTTCAGCAGTTGTCCATTGAGCACCACACTTCGTCTGCTTACCATCCCGAGTCTCAAGGAGCCCTAGAGCGGTTTCATCAGACCCTAAAGTCCATGTTGCGAGCCTACTGTAAGGAGTTTGAGAAAGATTGGGATGAGGGAACCCCTTTGCTCCTTTTTGCAGCTAGAGAGGTCACTCAAGAGTCCCTCGGCTTTAGTCCAGCTGAACTGGTGTTCGGCCATACTGTACGGGGCCCTTTGAAACTGTTGAAAGAGAGATGGTTGGCAAACCAGCCCGTGTCCACAAATTTGCTTGACTTTGTTTGCCATTTTAGGTCAAAGCTTAACAAGGCATGTGAGCTGGCGAAGCAGAACTTGGGGGAAGCCCAAGAACGGATGAAGGGGTGGTATGACAGAAAGGCCAAGCATCGAGCGTTCTCTCCTGGGGACAAGGTGTTGGTGCTGCTGCCAATTCTGGGGTCAGCTTTGCAAGCTCGGTTTAGCGGGCCATATGTGATTGAGCGTCAAGTAGGTGAGTTGGATTATTTGATAAAGACTCCAGAACGAAAGCGTAAAACACGTCTCTGTCATGTTAATCTGTTGAAACAGTACTGTGAGAGGAGCCAGGCGGGGCCTTCAGGGGTGAAGACTGTTGCTGTGCTGAGCACTTCGATTCCTGTGGGCGAAAGAGACAATGATGGTGTTGTGGAACGTGGGGTTTCTCATGGTAGGCTTCCAAACTCAGAAATCATAGCCAGCTTGAAGGTCCATCTGTCTTATTTAGAGTCATCACATCGGTCTGATGTTATTGAGGTTATCTGTAAACATCCTGCCCTGTTTTCTGATGTGCCTACTTGTACAAATGTTCTCCAGCATGACATTGATGTAGGGGATGCTGCACCTATTAGGCAGCACCCTTACCGAGTAAATCCTGAGAAACGCCAGCTGATGAGTAAAGAAGTGGATTACATGTTGCAACATGGCATTGCAGAGCCTAGTGCTAGCCCATGGAGCTCCCCGTGTTTGCTGGTTGATAAGTCAGATCGCACACCTCGTTTTTGTACTGATCTTCGCAAGGTAAATTCTGTCACAAAGCCTGATTGTTATCCTCTTCCCCGTCTAGATGATTGCATTGACAGAGTAGGGTCTGCTGCCTTCGTCACCAAGCTAGACCTCCTCAAAGGCTACTGGCAGGTCCCTCTCACTCAGAGAGCTCGTGAAATCTCTGCTTTTGTGACTCCAGATGACTTCTGTCAGTATACAGTTATGGCTTTCGGAATGCGAAATGCACCTGCCACATTCCAGCGTCTTGTTAACCTGGTGTTGAAAGGGGTTGCAGATTGTGAAGCGTACCTTGACGACATTGTTATTTATAGCTCCACCTGGGCTCGGCACATAGCTCAGGTGGAGGAAGTGTTTGGTAGGTTGGCTGCTGCCAATTTGACTGTGAACCTCGCCAAGTGTGAGTTTGGACAGGCCACTGTGACCTACCTGGGGAAGGTTGTTGGGCGGGGGGAAGTCTGTCCTATCGGCGCTAAGGTAGAGGCCATTCGCTGTTTCAGTGTTCCTACTTCTCGGCGTGAGCTGAAACGTTTTCTTGGTATGGCAGGTTATTATCGGAGTTTTTGCAAGAACTTTGCTACTGTGGCTGCCCCCTTGACTAGCTTACTTAGCCCAAAGGTCTATTTTGTTTGGACAGAGATGTGCCAGCTGGCATTTGAGAATCTGAAGGCCCTTTTGGCTAGTGCTCCAGTACTGGCTGCCCCTGACTTCGGCCGGCCATTTAAACTAGCTGTCGATGCTAGCGATGCTGGGGTTGGTGCTGCCCTGCTTCAAGACGACCTGTCAGGGGTTGAGCATCCAGTTTGCTACTTTTCAAAGAAGTTTGACATTCATCAGAAGCATTATTCAACCATCGAGAAAGAGGCCTTGGCCCTTATCTCTGCTCTCGACCATTTCCATGTGTATGTCTCTTCCAGTCAGGTCCTGGTGGTCTACACCGACCACAACCCGCTCGTGTTCATCAGCAGAATGAGGAACTCCAACCACCGGCTGATGCGATGGAGTTTGTTCCTGCAGGGCTTTAACCTGGACATTAAGCACATCCGTGGGAGAGACAACGTGCTCGCTGATGCTCTCTCCAGGTCATGAATGTCGGACGGTTATGTGCACTATTCCTTATTGATTTTGGTTGTTGTTTTTAGCTTGGCGGTTGCTAGAGCAACCGTTTTAAGGGGGGGGATGTTATGTGTAGTTCTGTTCTGTCTTTTCAGGGCTCCGGAAGCCCCTCCCTCACCTCGTTAAGTGCCACCTGAGCTGCCTATTTAAGCTGGAAGCTTAATTGACTCACGCTCTCCAGCCAGGGCCAGCAGCATGGCTCCCATTCACCCTTTTTGTTAAACCTTTTTGTTACAATAAACTCACTTTTCTTACACCTTTAACTTGATTTGATGGTTAATTGTTGCTTCCCCGAGCCGGGTTGTAACACTGGCGTAGTAAAAACACTACCGCTTTTGCGCCTTAATTGTTAAAATGGACACTTATTTTTTTTAGCTGTGTGTAGCATGATTCTGACCCATTGATACCCCTGGTGTATAAATCAAATCAAATCAGTTTTATTTGTATAGCCCAAAATCACGAACACATTTGTCTCAGTGGGCTTTACATTTTATACAATATGATACAATATGACACCCTGCCCTTACACCCTTAGCTCGACTGAGAAAAAACTCCCAGTAAAAAACCTTTACCGGGAATAAAAAAAAAATGTAAGAAATCTCAGGGAGAGTCGACAGAGTAAGGGATCCCTCTCCCAGGACGGACATACTGCAATAGATGTCATAAGTAGAGAAACACAGAGTAGAAATAGCTAGTGGAGCCGATAGCGCTATTGTTCCCGTGACGTGTGACAGCTGCTAGGAAGACCAAGTGATGGAGATGAACAGATTGTAGTGAGAGAACAGACTCTCTAAGGACAATACAATCTGTGTCAGCCCCTTACTCACCCTGTCACTCACAGAAATAATGGCTGGCTACCAACACTGCCTCCGTAGGCACTTTCCTTTCTCTCTCTCTCTCTCGCTCTCTCTCTCTCTCTCTCTCTCTCTCTCTCTCTCTCTCTCTCTCTCTCTCTCTCTCTCTCTCTCTCTCTCTCTCTCTCTCTCTCTCTCTCTCTCTCTCTCTCTCTCTCTCTCTCTCTCTCTCTCTCTCTCTCTCTCTCTCTCTCTCTCTCTCTCTCTCTCTCTCTCTCTCTCTCTCTCTCTCTCTCTCTCTCCCCCCCTCTCTCTCTCTCTCTCTCTCTCTCTTTTCCAATGTATCAACAAAGCCTTCTCTACATCAGGGTCACTGTGGTGAGAGAAATAAAGATGGACGGTGGGTATTATTTTGAAAAAAAAGAAAAAAAGATTATCATAGAAAAAAAAGCACATTTAAAAGATGGGGTGGAGAATTTGGGGAGAAAATGGCAGTTGGGATAGAGATTCAAATCCAAATACCTCAACCACTCCACTTGTTCTCTTTGGTCCCTCCCCTATGGTCCCTCCCTGACACGCTCTACACCAACAACGTCAGTGCCAAAGTGAATGGACAGTCCCAACAGCCAATAAGAACAGAGAATCGGAGCCTCGCTCTGATTGGTCAAAGTGTACAGCTCATGTTAACTTTATCCAAATCAGAAATCACGTAACCCAGCTTTAATGTCAGTCCCATTTGTCTGGTCTAGACTTTAAAGGAATACTTCACCCATACGGAACCAGCGTTCTATCATTATAAAATAACTATTATAATATAATGAATGAGGTTTTTCTTCCCTCAGTCTTCCCTTAGTCTTCCCTTGGCCCAGCTGTCCTGTTAATCCTAACCCTTACTGTGATGTCACAGTAAGGAAAATGTAGGGTTAGACAGTGAGACCATAAAACACTCTTTCTGCCTTTTCTCAGGCTAAGATGATCCGATTTCAATTTTTTTAGCACATTTATACTAAATAGGATCTCCGAGTTCAATACACCTTCATATTCCAACCGGTGAAGTAGGCCTTTAAGCCATAGCAGTTTGATACTGTTCAGTGGATACAGCCAGGTCTGCAGTCTAGCTTTCAAAGGGCAACGTTATAGGAATGCAAACGGGGCACTACGCAAAGCCAGGTATTTAGTTGATGTACGTCCGCCGTTAAAGGGTTTCTGATGACAGTCTCTTCTGTCCAGTTAATTGTGCAGCCTGAAATACAGAGATAATGAATAGGAAAGTGCTCTAGTCAGCCTTGAAACTCACCCTGCGTTCCGGTCCCCTTACTTCCCTGCTATTTAGTATGGTAGAAAAAATATTTAGTTTGTCCCAATGCTTGATGTCAGATGCAGCATGCTGAAAAATAACCCGGATATCCTACTACATCCGGTTGGTGATTATTTAGTGTTGAAACCAGCAGCTTTATGGAGATTCTGACCACTGCAGCAGAAGTTACATCACATGGACTGAGCCTCCCAGTGAAAACAACCAGCGATGAGACAGATATATAAGCAAGAGGCAAGTTCAAGGAGCCATGTTAGGATGAAATAAACAAGTAAAAGTATGTCCTAATTGTAGCATATTGCATGCTAACTAAATACTCTTTATGATCAGCTGTAGTATGTAGAATAGAAAAAAGAAACAGTATGCAATTTTTAACGCAGGGTATATGTTGAAATCAGCAGCTTTTTTGGGCGATTCTGACCCACAATCCATTGCAGCAGAAGTTACATCACACGGACTGAGCCTCCGAGTGAAAACTACCATACTAGCATACTGCATGCTAACTAAATACTCTTTATGATCAGCTGTAGTATGTACAAGTTGAATAGAAATAAAGAAAGAGTATGCTATTGGAATGCAGCTCTGATTTGTCCGCTTGTTTGCAATTTGATGTCAACACAAGCAACGTCAAATTGTCAATTGTTTTTTCTTAATATTGTGTGTGTTTGTGTGTGTGTGTGTGTGTGTGTGTGTGTGTGTGTCTGATTGTGTGTGATTGTGTGTGTGTGTGTGTGTGTGTGTGTGTGTGTGTGTGTGCGTGCCTGTGTGCGTGCGTGCCTGCTTGCGTGTGTGTGTGTATGTGTATGTGTGTGTGGGTATGATTGTGTGTGCGTGCTTGTGTGTGTTTGTTCGTGTGTGTGTGTGTGTGTGTGTGTGTGTCTGATTGTGTGTGTGTGTGTGTGAGTCAAGGAGTTATTTTAAATATAAACTGATAAAAGATCACAACCTATTCAAAGTCACAGTGTGTTACTGTCAAGAAATTCTCAGCAATTGCCATTATCCTTCATCTAGTATTTTTATATCTGTATCTGTCGGTCCGTGTTACCTATTCATCCATATCCCTCAAGAGCTGCAACAGACCTCGAGTGCAACTGAGCAAAAATACGTTTTCACAATATTGAAGATTTTCCTGATTTTATTTGACAGCCCGTGAACGCATCGAGAATTGAATGTTAAGGCTTAACAATGCAGACAGAAACATTGTTATTTTCATGCACTGGTAAGATTTTGCGATTTTTGTCTATTTATCTTCCATAACATGTCTTCTTTCATACTATTATAAATCAAAAGGTCCAACATGTACATTCAGGTGTTTATTCGACTAAACCTTGTCTGTTTGTGTCTGTATTTTTCTCCTATACAACCATCTCTAACGGACATTATCTCAACATTCTCATATCCTTTGGTACATTTGGAATATGGATGCAAACAGACGCACGCATGCACACACACACTCACTCACTCACTCACTCACTCACTCACTCACTCACTCACTCACTCACTCACTCACTCACTCACTCACTCACTCACTCACACACACACACTTATAGAGTTATGAACTTTAAAAACACACACACACAAACAGAGATGATGTAATCAGATTGTCAGAGTGAAGAGTCCTGCTGGTATGTCGTTAGGAAACTGCCTAAAGGGCTCAGAGCATAATGATGCCACCGGTATCACATGTATAATTTAGTATGTGTTGGAGGCATGCTGTGTGTGTGTGTGTGTGTGTGTGTGTGTGTGTGTGTGTGTGTGTGTGTGTGTGTGTGTGTGTGTGTGTGTGTGTGTGTGTGTGTGTGTGTGTGTGTGTGTTCGTGTGTGTGAAGGAAATACAGTGAATGTCAGGTCATATTGACTGTGTGTGTGTGTGTGTGTGTGTGTGAGTGAGTGAGTGAGTGAGTGAGTGAGTGAGTGTGTGTGTGTGTGTGTGTGTGTGTGTGTGTGTGTGTGTGTGTGTGTGTGTGCGTGCATGTGTTTGTGTGAGTGAGTGAGTGAGTGAGTGAGTGAGTGAGTGAGTGAGTGAGTGAGTGAGTGAGTGAGTGAGTGAGTGAGTGAGTGAGAGAGAGAGAGAGAAAAAGGGTGTGTGAGTGAGTGTGAGAGAGAGAGAAAGAGAGAGAGAAAGAGGGTGTGTGTGTGTGTGTGTGTTTATGTGTGTGTGTGTGTGTGTGTGTGTGTGTGTGTGTGAGTGAGTGAGTGAGAGAGAGAAAGAGAGATAGAGAGAGGGAGAAAGTGTGTGTGTGTGTGTGTGTGTGAGTGAGAGAGAGAGAGAGAGAAAGAGAAAGAGAAAGAGAAAGAGAAAGAGAGAGAGAGAGAGAGAGAGAGAGAGAGAGAGAGAGAGAGAGAGAGAAAGAGGGTGTGTGTGTGTGTGTGTGTGTGAAGGAAAAACAGTGAATGTCAGGTCATATTGACTGTGTTTGTGAATATGGTCTGTGTGCTCCAGCCTGTGCACTCACACAATACTGGTCTAATAAAAGGTAAATCCTTGATATATTAAAGAACCAGTTTCTCTTCAGCCACTCAATCTCTGTTTAAATTTCCCATTGGAAATCTCAGTCATGTCTAATAAAATCTGGTCATTTTTTTTTACAAACATTATGAGGTGACTGAGAGGCTTGCATGGACCCTTATAGGTGAAGTAAGCGGTTTATTTATGTTAATATAAGTGTTAAATCGCTCTTTATTCATACAGTGATCACTTACATAATGTGCGCGTTTCATAAAGCCGATCCCTCAGTCAGCTGCTTTGCATGTAATCGGCAAATAAACTTATTGGAGTAATCCCGAAATTTTTATCCAATCAGAAGAGAGAACGCTACAAACCGACACTCGTCTCACTCATATATAGTATATACACTCCATGGTCTCACTGCCGGTGCACGCCAGAGCAACAGATGGATGAACGTGTATGCGCCTACAATGGCGGAGCAGGTAAAAATCCTTCCCAATGTCTGTTTTGATGGTTTTTATCATGTTTTATCACACTTATGGATCTGAGATGATGCTAGATAACTCGCTGCTTGAAGACCGCAGTGCATTAATGTGGTGACGTAGGGACGAGCGAGGGGACTGCTAACTGCAGTAACTGACCGGAAGTTAGCTAAAAGAACCATT
>NW_027648143.1:65000-75000 GCF_949987685.1 Ammodytes marinus
CTCAGTGAGAGTGCAAGTGAAAATTTTCGCAAATTGGCATATTTTGTCGCAATTTTGTGTCTCCAACTGGTCGCAAACAGTCGCAGCCCAGTGAGATAGGGGCTTTACACTGCTTTTGCATAATGTCTTAGATTTTCTGATTTGTTTTAATTTACAGCATTTTTTGGTTTTATAGTGTTTTTTATTTCTTCAAATAAAAAACGAAAACAAAAACGTTTGGTTTGAAAGGACGGAAACATTCTGGTTGAAAAACTTTTCTACAATAATAATAGCTTACAGTGCAATCAATTATCCTTGAACTAATTACAGGGCTTCTATCTATCTATCTATCTATCTATCTATCTATCTATCTATCTATCTATCTATCTATCTATCTATCTATCTATCTATCTATCTATCTATCCATCCATCCATCCATCCATCCATCCATCCATCCACCCAGCCATATATCTATCTATCCATCCATCCATCCATCCATCCATCCGTCCATCCATCCATCCATCCATCCGTCCATCCATCTATCTATTCTTATTATAACTTTGAAAAATGTCCCAGTATAAATGCCCATTGTTTCAGGTCTTATGCAACTGATTACCTTTTGAAAACGATATATCTAAAGCACAATAACAGACTAATTTTAATGACTGAGTGTCTGTAATTGGAGATGGTTGTTACACACACACACACACACACACACACAGACACACATTGTCTATTGTTCAATGCCAGATCTGCAATTTGAGTCATCTGCCAGTTTGAGGATCCATGTCTGGTATGTGATGTGTTGCCCGGGGAGATATCTTAGCTCATACCCTTTATAGTCTGATGAATACAATTGATTTGGGTAAATTCTACTGCTTGAATTCCAATTCTGCAGTCGTGATATTCAAATATGTTACAAACTAATCGTGCTTAAAGTTACATATCTTTTTCTTTTTTGAGTTGAAATGGGGAGAGAGAGAGAGAGAGAGAGAGGGGGGATGACCTGCAGGAAAGGTCCACAGGTCGGATTTGAACCCGCGACCACTGCAACGAAGGCCAGAGCCAATATGGTACGCGCTCTATCCACTACACCACCGGAGCGCCTAAAGTTACACAACTTTAAGACATTTTGTTCGGTCTCAAATTGTTTTTTTTTTTTTTAACATTTTTAAAACCCCTGTGTAGTTGTTTTTAAGCCCTTTTTCTTTTTATCATAATCTCATGTTTAAAAACTTTAAAAGTATCAAACTGAGGTTAAATAGAACTGAGGTTAATTTTCAAAGCACATATATACACGTAAACACACACACACACACACACACACACACACACACACACACACACACACACACACACACACACACACACACAGACAGACAGTGAAAAATAGCCTCCTACCTTCCTGTTGAGGTGGACACAGATGTCTGCCCGCATGTCTTTGGGACAGATGGATAAAACCTGAAAGACAGACAAACAGAAGGAGGTCAAATCATCATTGTACCTTCACAGTGGCATCTCTAAAACAATAGAATATCCTTCCACTTTCAATCTCCCCCCCACCCCACCCCCACCCCTATATTTACACTTTAAGAGAAAAATTAAGACACACATTTGTTTACTTGCCTTTGATAATCTTAGTGGTTTTTGGTATTCAATTTCGGTATCTTAATTTTTTATTTATTTTTAAATTTTCAAAAAGTCTATCTTCTAAATGAAGAATTATCTCCCTCCAAATTTACCCAACCAACAATGCTGCAAATTACGTCTACTCATAACTGCAGTTAAAAACATCAGATAGTATTTTGTTGGTTGCATTCATAAACTCTGTCTTGATAAGAGTACCTGCAAAAAAATAAATAAACTACACTGTAAAACGAAACATCTTTTTTCTTTTAATTTTTTTAATTTTTTTTTTCATTTAACTTTTATTTATCCTCGAGAGACCAATTGAGGGGTGACCCTCATTTACAATGACGTCGAGTTCAAAACAAATTCAAAGGAAAAACAACAATACATACAAAATATTCAATGCAAATACATCAAATACACAACAACAGGTGAAGAGAAAAAACAATTGAAACATTTACACAGTGGTGAAGAGTGGCAGCAATTAAAATTAAATGGGTGAAAGTACAATATAGCCTAATTAAAACAGTTACAGGTAGAGTTTGGCAGATTTAAGATAGTTTGTTTAAATTGGTTAAAGGATATGAAGGTATTTAGTTTAATTTGTTGCCGTAAATTGTTCCAGGAGTCGGGGGCTTTTCATAAAAAAACTAATCTGCAATCCAGCCCAATTAACTGAAGCATTTAGGTAAAACACTGACAAAAAAATATTATCCCGAAAACCAAAATCCTGCTTTAACATTTAAATAAAAACCAAATCAACCAAGGGGAAAAACAATATACCATCTTAGAGCCTCTGCAACATTAAAAAAACAACATAACAGTCTTTGAAAAGCATCTGATTTCTATTATACAGTAAGTGGGCGATATTAGTAACCGTGAGACACTTGTGGTGTTTATCTCAGTGTGTACTGGCATAAACAGACACTTTTGTATCATATAACAGCTCCTAAAGTGACAAAAATAGCCATACTAATTGGCTTCAGATCTTACTGTGTGGGTTTAGACAGCGAAGACAAACGTGTATTATGTCTCTTCAAGCGAAAACAATTATCTCGGATAAACTTGGATATTGAAATTGATAAGAAAGAAATAAAGGGTGTGAAAGTCAACTGGAGAACACACACACACGGACACAGACACATACACACTCACACTGGATACACGCCGAACACACACAGACACACACACACACACACGCACACACACACACACAAGCCATGCTGAGAAAATCAATTTAAATAGACAAAGAATGGTGAGTTCCATTCAAACAGGGCACAATATAATAAGGAGATACCATGAAATAATGAATGAACTCTGTGACTTCACAAGCTACATCTAACAATTTTTATAACATTTGTATAGTTTATTGTATAGCCTAGTCTTCACACAATACATCATTGTATAAGTTAGTTTGTTAAACATACTGTATATTACTTCATTCGGTAAAACTAATGAAATATGTGTTTAAAAAGGTGCATTTTTTTAATGCATGAAATGGAAAAAATCAAGAGCCTAGACTCTGTAGACTGTTATGTAAACAAGGGGGCTGTAGCTAGCAATATGTCTGTTAACAGAGCCTAGGCTGTGTATTAACACTGGATTTTTTAACAGGCAGGAAGCAGATCATGAGGAGATATTCACTGATTTTGACAAAAAGTGATTTTGACAACAAGCGTTCTCCAGCGTGGCACATAACTGCAGTCTATGAGAGGTTCCATGTGTGTGAGAGTGCAGAGAGTCAATAGTTCACCACCCAGCGTGTGTGTGGATGAATTAGGTCGTAACACTGTGTGACCGCTGACTCTCGCTCTGAGGCATTTTCTCAGTTTGGTGGGTATTTTCTCCTGTATTGCTTGTTCCATAGTTTATTCACACTAGTTTTTTGTTTGCGCTGATGCTTTATTTATGGAATATTTGTTCTCTCTTTGGGACGCGGCTGTGTTGTTAGGTAAACTTAACAAAAGTAATATTCTATGTGCCTTGTAAACGCTCCGAGATATTTTTGAGATTTTGTTTTTGTTTTTGTAATCTAAGAGAATGTTTCTTCCTTTTCCACCAATGCAAACCTTGATCTTCCTTTTATTGTAGAGCCCACATTTTAATGGAAGACCTAGAAGAATTAATATGTGCTTGATATTGTGGAAAGACTTGAGGCAGTGGTGGATGATGCCATTGTTTAGTGACTATAGCTTCTTGTCCTGCATCTTGAAGGCCACCGTAGCTTCTGTAATTCTCCCAAACAGAGGGGTTAGCAAGGGAGCGTTGACATCAAGAACTTTCCCCATGCACTTGATGCCACTAAATATTCCAATTCTACAAAGTGCACCTTTAATACTGTATCATAAGCATGCTTGTGCTCTCTCTCTCTCTCTCTCTCTCTCTCTCTAACACACACACACACACTCTCTCTCGCTCTCGACGATGTAATCCAACACACACACACAAACCTACCTACACACACACCTCCACACACACACTCTCTCTCTCTCTAACACACACACACACACAGAGACCTACCTACACACACACACTCTCTCTCTCTCTAACACACACACACACTCTCACTCTCTCTCACACACACACACACACACACACACATATATGTTTTGATGATAAACCAAACCTCACTTTTAGTCTCACCTTCTCGGTGTCTATGCCTTTAGACATGGACCAGGTAGAGACGATGTAATCCATGACCCTCTCGCTCAGCCCCTTGGGAACCTGGTACAGCTTCAGGAAGTCCCTCACGTTGTTCAGCATCTCGTGGTAACGGTTTGTGTTCGCGTACATCTGCTGGAAGATGGTCGTCACGTTACCAAATATGGTCGCATAGAGCAGGGCTGTGGAGAGAGAGAGAGACAGAGAGAGAGAGAGAGAGAGAGAGAGAGAGAGAGAGAGAGAGAGAGAGGGAAGGGAGGGAAGGGGTTAATCAATTTGTAAATACACAGACAGACAGACAGGCACACACACACATACACACAGAGAGACAGACAGACAGACAGACAGACAGACAGACAGACACACACAAGTCAAGTAATCTTCATTGTCAATTTCTACAATATGTGCCTTACAGAGGAATCGAAAATACTCTCCGACCCGCGGTGCATTAAGTACAAAAGGATAAAATAAGTTTACTGTATATACAATTATACAATACACACACACACACACACAGACACACACACAGACACACACATGCACTCACTCACTCACTCACTCCAAAAATGTCCTCACTCAAGGTCTAAAATTGCTCAAATTGGTTCTCACAAAAATACAGTAGTTGTGCATGGTTATCACAGCATGCACACACACACACACACACACACACACACACACACACACACACACACACACACACACACACACACACACACACACACACACACACACACACACACACACACACACACACACACACACAACACACACACACACACACACACACACACACACACACTAGCCATGTCTTAAATTTGTCTTAATAGGATTTTTCTCCCTTCATTTCATGGTTTTAAACCTTTTTTCTCATGTCTTTCATTCTCTCAGCCTGCGAGGTGAGGCACAGTTCATTAAAGCGTTTCATGAAAGTAATTATTCTCAGTAGAATATCCTCTTATACACACAACCACAGGCGCTCACTCATTCACCTAATCACACACACATACACACACACTCTCTCTCTCTCTCTCTCACACACACACACACACACACACACACACACACACACACACACACACACACACACACACACACACACACACACACACACACACACACACACACACACACACACACACACACACACACACACACACACACACACACACACACACACACACACACACACACACACACGCCGTAATTGGACAACTGCTTTGTTTTAATTTTTTCTCATGTAAATTTCTCTTTTGAGCATTGTACATTTGTGAAGGCATTTAGTAAAACCCGTCTCATTTGTAGCGCACTTAGATAACATGACGTCTGTGTGTGTGTGTGTGTGTGCGTGTGTGTGTGTGCGTGTGTGTGTGTGTGTGTGTGTGAGTGTGTGTGTGTGTGTGTCCCAATGGTCTTGAATGCATACAGAAGAGAAAAATAAATCAACAACTAAACAAGCAAGTCAATTCCATGTTTACACTGCATAATACATCCTTTGACAAACATTGTGTAGCCGCAGATATGTAAAAATCACACATTATAATGGTTTTTAAACAAAGGAGGCCTACAAAGCCAGCAACATGCCCATTTACAGAGCCTAGGCTGAGTATGAACCCTATGATTGATTTAATTTTATTCCAGACACAGAGAAAAACGGTCCATAATACAATACAAAAACAGTAAAAAGACAAACAACAATAAAAAAAGACTAAAACAGACTCCAGCTGTCAGTTCCACACTACACAAAGAGTGTTCAGATATTAGCATATAGGCTAAAGCGCCAATGGTTCCATAATGTGGAAGTGAACCTAACCGCACTCATTGTAGGGTTCACTACAATGACACAATATACACCTATATTTGTTGTCAGACAAGTAGCGGATTGTGACCGTGAACCAATCATCACAAGCCTAGCTGTCTGTAATGTGTGTATGTGTTCGCTTAAAATAAACCATGGTGGGGCACCCTTAGCTCAGTTGGTAGGGTGTGTCCCCCCCCATGGGCCTCGGCCAGCAGCGGACCCGGGTTTGATTCCAGCCCGCGGTCGTTCTCTGCATGTCACTCCCCTCTCTGCCCCATTTCAACTCTGTCTCTACACTATCAATAAAGCGTAAAAATGCCAAAAAAATATCTTAATAAATAAACCATGGTGCTACTGTGATACACAGTCTAGTCTCTGTAAACTGGTATGTTAACAAAGCTATGGCTAGCAACATGTCCGTTTACAGAGCCTAGGCTGTGTATTAACACTGGATTTTTTTTTTCTTTCGGCACACACACAGTACCGACACACAGACAGACAGACAGACAGACAGACAGACAGACAGACAGACAGACAGACAGACAGACAGACAGACAGACAGACAGACAGACAGACAGACAGACAGACAGACAGACAGACAGACAGACACACACACACACAGGTATTGGATCGTGAGGAGACATTCACTGAATTTGACGAAAAGTGATTTTGACAACAAGCGTTCTCCAGAATCACTGACTCCACCTCCACCTTTCACAGTAAGTGGCAGGTGCAGATTTATGTAACGTTTGCTGATTATAGTTATAAAACAAATATGTCGGAGGAAGACAAGCTGTTTTTAATGATGTGCTATTAAGAGTTTCACCCGTTTGGAACCTGCGTAGTCGCTGCTGTCAGCTTGTTTCCATAGAGACCCTGCATCATTTGAAATAAAATAAAAAAAATTGCCCTATTTTTACCCCTCTCTCCCTCCTACAAGCACCAATAAAATGTGACAGAAAAGGCAGAAGAAATATACAGGTTTTAGGCTAGAAATTGGGGATTGCTTGGGAGGTAGTGGGATGTTATTTTGACAAATAACCCACAAAATAAGAGTGAGTGGGAATTGTTATTTTCTGCTTAAAAGCCTACTTCACCGGTGGAAATATGAAGGTGTATTGAACTCTGAGATCCTATGTAGTATAAATGTGCAAAAATATTAGAAATCGGTTCATCCTAGCCTGAGAAAAGGCAGAAAGAGTGTTTTATGGTCTCACTGTTTTAGTATTAACAGGACAGCTGGGCCAAGGGAAGACTGAGGGAAGAAAAAACCTCATTCATTATATTATAATAATAGTGATTTTATAATGATAGAGCGCCGGTTCCGTATTGGCGAAGTATTCCTTTAATATTTGTCGATAGTTTCAACAATGTAATTGGAAGTCCTTAGAAACCTGTTAAGTAGAGTACGCCATGTTAGTTGTTTATTTTTTAATTTTTTTCACTTGTTCAGTTGTGTGTGTATGTTCTCTTTTTTTTGTTATCCAAAAATAAAGTTTTTAAAATAAGAGTGAGTAGAAAAGGTTTATTTTCATAGCACTATTCAGACACAGGGCCATTCAAAGTGCTTTACACATGTGAAAGCATAGCACACACACACACACACACACACACACACACACACACACACACACACACACACAGCAGAAGTGAATTCTGAGATAGGGTAGTGAGAAAGATAGTCAAAGGGAGATATTAGACAGACAGTGTTTAAAGTGTGTTTATGTCTATGAGAGGAGAGAGAGGGGAAGAAACGAAAGGGGAAGAAAACTGTTTATAAGCTCGGAGTGTGTGAGTGAGTGAGTGAGTGAGTGAGTGAGTGAGTGAGTGAGTGAGTGAGTGAGTGAGTGAGTGAGTGAGTGAGTGAGTGAGTGAGTGAGTGAGTGAGTGAGTGAGTGAGTGAGTGAGTGAGTGCGTGCGTGCGTGCGTGCGTGTGGATATAATATCTATAATAATATATATTATTTGTTTATCTCAGTTTTTTCTGTATGTACCTTGTCTGATTGTCACTATGTTTACTACGTGTTTATGTGAGGGAGGGGGGTGGGGGTGGGGGTTGTGTAAGTGTTGTATGTGTCTGCTTGTCCTGTTTTTTTGTCCGTATGTGAAAAAAATTTAAAACCACGAAAAAAGAAAAAAAAAAAAGAGAGACAGGGCAGAGATATGAGAGGTTTGAAGTGGAATTACCTTTGTATACATGCACTCAGTCACTCACTCACTCACTCACTCACTCACTCAGTCACTCAGTCACTCACTCAGTCACTCACTCACTATGTATCTATGGGAAAAGGATCCTGTGAAATGGAAAAAAGGAATTCTGGCGACACTACAGAGCTGGAAAGGAGACCTCAAAGACTCAGCAGCTCTCTGCTAATTGGGCGTCTTCGTGGTGAAGCTCGTTAGTTTGGCCAATATCACCTCGTGTGAGTAACCCCCCCTCTGACACAACCACACAACCATCTCCAGTGTTTCACATGGGTAGAGGTCTCTCTCTCTCTCTCTCTCTCTCTCTCTCTCTCTCTCTCTCTCTCTCTCTCTCTCTCTCTCTCTCTCTCTCTCTCTCTCTCTCTCTCTCTCTCTCTCTCTCTCTCTCTCTCTCTCTCTGAAATGTGTGTAGTGTGTAGGGCGGTCGTCCACTGGGTGACAGGGTCGGTGGTTGGATCCCCCGTCTCCCCGCCACATGTCCAAGTGTCCTTGGGCAAAGAGACACTGAACCCTAAATGTCTCCTGATAGTTAGCTTGCACCCTGCGTGGTAGCTGCTGCTGCTGCTGCTATCGGTGTATGAATGTGTGTGTGAATGGTAACGTGGGATTGGGAACAGGTCTCCCTTGTAAATGAGTCTCCGGTCTCAATTGGGATTTATCTGTATAAATAAAGGTTTAAAATGTTTTACTAATATATTTTTTTTAAATGTATTACCTTAGAATGGGCACATGGGATCTTTATAAAACCAACATTATTTTGCAACAATTTTCTTATGCTATAAAGATTTCAGAAGTTTGGAACAAATAACTCAAAGTTCTCAGGCTAAAGCTGATAGCTGTCATTTCAATAATATATTTAAAATCTGATATGCATGTCCCCCATGGCTGTATTTATTTAAATCTTCCACTTCTCCGCCCTACGGTAGCTAGAAAGAGAAGGGCTATTTGGGGAGTGTCTCGGGACGTTGGTGGGGGGGTGATAGTCTGGACTGGAAGCAGATGAAAAGTTGTATTGCTTCAAATGTATGATTTATTATCCGATAGAAAAGCCTGGGGCACCAGCCAGACACTGTCAAAATCAAGCTATTTTATTTATTTTTTATTTATTTTTATTTATGTGACTGTCTGTTTATGTCTTGTATTGTACTCACATTAAAATATTATTAAAATATATATATTTTTTTTTTTAAATAAATCAAGCGTAGATCAACTGGAAAAGATATTTTGAAGGGAAGTTTGTTTTAAAATTTAAAATAATAAAATATATAATTTCTTTACTATTCCCACAATGGGGCAAATGTTCAATGTTACAGCAGCAAAAGAGGATAGTGTCTAATAAGTCCAGACTGCATCACAACACATTGACGGGACACACGCACACGCACACACACACACGCACACACACACACACAAGCACAAGAACAAATCTTGCATGTTGAAACAGTGCAGTTGATTTGGTTGGAAATCAGGAGTTCAGATGCAGCCTACTTCCGCGTCATGACTATTTTAATTTAAAAAAAAATTAACGGGGCGCTACGGTGGTGTAGTGAATAGAGCGCGTACCATACTGGCTCCGGCCTTCGTTGCAGTGGTCGCGGGTTCAAATCCGACCCGTGGACCTTTGCTGCAGGTCATCCCCCCCCTCTCTCTCTCTCTCTCTCTCTGTCTCCCCATTTCAACTCTGTACTGTCAAATAAAGCTTGAAAATGCCAAAAAAAATATATAATG
>NW_027648143.1:92500-95000 GCF_949987685.1 Ammodytes marinus
CTCGCATCGCATGAAGTGTCTGTGTGTGTGAGACTTCCAGAGGAGTGAGCCCTCCCCCTCCCCTCTCTGATTTTCTGCACATGCGCAGTCCGCACATTCTCCTCACTCCGCTCCGTTCACAACACAACAAGCATGGAGGGAAGCTAGCTAGGCATAGTGACACAGCGCCGGTAGAATTAAACCAAACGGCAATATAACAACGGCTCGTTTACTTGGAATCGGCTCTGATTTAAAAGAACAGACGAGTTGCAGAAGCGGGGCGTTTGTAGAGAATGACAGAAACACGTTGCAAACGTTGCAAAGCACTGCCAATCTCTTCTAGCATTTACAACAGCAGCATGAAGTAGCGCGGGTAACTAGTTTTAGGTTGGACAATCGGCGTTCTGACATTCATCGGCAGCGTTTCTAAGGACTGTCAACACATACAGTAACTTTACATTGAAAAAGCTGACACTGTGTCCAAAGCGACTTCCAATTAGTTAATTCAACCATGAGGGAGCAAACCCAGAACAGCAAGAAGCATGTAGCTTATTAGCTTCAAGCTATTTTATAAATTTTTTTTAGACCATCATATTCTTCTTAGCCAAGGTGCAGTTGGAAGTGAATGTGTTTTAGCCTGTAGTGGAAGATGTGTAGACTTTCTGCTGTCCTGATGTCAATAAAACAGAACTGATGTTTTTCAATACCTCCATGCAGACTTTTTATCATTGCATTTGTAATATTATAGGCTAAATGTCATGGCTCATGTATCAGAATCATTTTAATGTAAAATGTGTAGGCCTAATTCATTATTTAACAAATTAATAAATAGCTTCACACATCACGAGACCAGAAAATACAGGACACACCTCTTGAAATGTTATATTAATGCTTAAGCTATTTTATATGAAAATATCTATTGAAAATCTATATGTTTTTCCTCAATAGCTTTATATCGAGATATATATCGTATATCGCCAGTCAGCCTAAAAATATCGGGATATGAAGTTTTGTCCATATCGTGCAGCCCTAACACACACACACACACACACACAGCTCTCCACTTTCATGGGCAGCCCTAGTTGTAACATAATAAAAAATAAACCTTTCTGCTATACTCCAATGTTACACTATCAAACACATCAGTATGCCGACAATGCATGTAAAGCTTTTACCAAATCTGAAACGACAAGAGTGAATTTATGTACAAAGGAAATGTAATAAAAGACTCCTGATATCCTGTGTGTGTGTGTGTGTGTGTGTGTGTGTGTGTGTGTGTGTGTGTGTGTGTGTGTGTGTGTGTGTGTGTGTGTGCGCAGCGTCAATACACTATCAATGATTCAGGACCGATTGGTTTATATCAGTCTGTCTGCCAGGAAAGAAAGCGAGAAAGAAATAAAGAGGAATGCCCTTGAAATGAGACAATGCTTTTTATGGATGGATGGATGGATGGATGGATGGATGGATGGATGGATGGATGGATGGATGGATGGATGGATGGATGGATGGATGGATGGATGGATGGATGGATGGATGGATGGATGGATGGATGGATGGATGGATGGATGGATGGATGGATAGATAGATAGATAGATAGATAGATAGATAGATAGATAGATAGATAGATAGATAGATAGATAGATAGATAGATAGATAGATAGATAGATAGATAGATAGATAGATGATTTACTATGACTCTGGTTTTGCTGCCATATTGTCTGCAACTGCTCTGAATGCTGGGAAAGTGACTGAAGACTTTAATCAATTGCATATTTGTCTATATATATCATGGTATGGTCTGTGTACATGACCAACTTTCAAATATACTAAATGCATTTTTACACAAACAGGAAAGTTATTTATCAGAAGCAGATTTTTACTAGATGTATTGAGCAAAAGATGAACTCAGTGAAGAAAGCAGAGGGAACGTAAGGTTGCGTTCCGAATCGCATACTTTCTACTGTATAGTATGGTAGAAAAAAGATTTAGGATGTCCCGATTCTTGTGGCCAGATTTAGGATGGTTAGAAGTACCCGGATGTCCTACTTCATGCGGCCAAGATTGTTAGTGTTGAAAACTGCATCCTATTTGGGCGATTCTGACCCACAATCCAGTGCGCACGTGAAGTGACGTAACATCGACGAAGCCTCCATATGAAAACAAACGGGGATGCGACGGATATAAAAGCAAGAGGCAAGATCAAGGCGCACTGTTATGATGAAATAAGAGAGAAAAGTATGTCCCAATAGTATGCCTACTGCATCCTAACTAGATTCTTTTTATCGTCGGATGTAGTATGTAGAATAGAAAAAAGAAAGAGTATGAGATTCGGAACGCAACCTATGTTTACAATATTACAAAAATAATTGCAATTGTAAATGTTTGCTTTTAAAACTGAGTCAAATTATTATTATTTATTTATTTGCGTATTTGATTTGATTTGATACTTATGGCACATACGTTTTTCCATAGTTTTCCAACTTCCGCCTATAATTAAATGTAAATTAAAAAATTCAGAGGA
>NW_027648143.1:102500-107500 GCF_949987685.1 Ammodytes marinus
TGTAATGCAGCGAGAGACTGCTGCTCTGATTTAACCTCACACCCTTCACACTGAGCACAGTCTACACCTCCACCTATAACCTCTGTCTGTCTGTCTGTCTGTCTGTCTGTCTGTCTGTCTGTCTGTCTGTCTGTCTGTCTGTCTGTCTGTCTGTCTGTCTGTCTGTCTGTCTCTCTCTCTCTATCTTCAAAGGAAAGCCAGTCCTGTATAGCCATGCTGCTGGTTCATCTTTTGACCTCATTTCTAACACAGTAACAGACCCAAGCTTTTCTCTTTGGGACAAGATGGGTACCAGAGTAGGGGAGAACGGGGTTATATGTCACACGGGTTGGTTGTCACAATCGTTATATCATGGAACCAGAAGGCGCCGTCTGTGAAATTTTGGTATGTAAATATCCAGAATTGGGATCAGAGGTCACCTACATAGTCTTCCTTGGAGTTAGACTGCTGAATTTGAGGTGAGAGGACTGTTTGTGTTTTTCATGTCAAATTGAAAATATTTAGCTCCTCAGTATTTTTATTCTAGGCTTTTACACAATGGGTTTATAACAAAACACTTGTTACCCATACAAAGTGTGAAGGGTAAACTATAGTTTAGATTGTGGTTAGCAAGCTAATTAGTTGTCAGATGGTTGTTGGCCTTGATGCTAGCAAGCATTCTCTAGAATCACTGACTCCACCTTTAAGACTGAGGAATGCCTATTAAAGCACGGCTCATAACCACCTGTGTATCCAAACACAGACAGACAAAGTGAGGTGGTGTATGGATGGAGATTACGTGTCTGTTGGGAAGCTTAACACTTTCTCTCATTATTTCTAAAGACATAGACGCACTGTTGCATGTTCCTGAAAGCCCTGAAAGTGTGTGTTCAGAGCTCAATCTAGTGACAATAACAAGTTTAAAATGTCTCCAATTGGGTTTATAATCGTCACTTTGCATAGCTAAGAGCCCAGAGCAACAAAGACTAAAACCTAAAAGTGCTTTTTTGATGATTTTAATATGTCCGACATTTGAAACACGCGGATGAATGTCAAACCAATTATGTGTGTACATGTCAGTACCACACAAAAATACATTTGGTTTAATACAGAAGCTTTTAAGAATGTTTTTTTGGCAGGGCTGCTCCGGTGGCGTAGTGGATGGAGTGCGTACCATATTGGCTCCAGCCTTCGTTGCAGTGGTCGCGGGTTCAAATCCGACCCGTGGACCTTCACTGCAGGTCATCCCCCCCCCCCCTCTCTCTCTCTCTCTCTCTCTCTGTCTCCCCATTTCAACTCTGTACTGTCTAATAAAGCTTGAAAATGCCAAAAAATAATCTTAAAAATGAACAGCTGTACCTAATAAAGTGGCCGGTGAGTGTATATTCCAACCCCAAACTGCACAACACACACATACACACACACACACACAGCTTACCCCAGGCCTCTGTCAGGCTGGTGTGTGCGGTAGTGGCAACATGCAACACGTCACACACAAAGCACAAAGGTCAGACTGTCTTAGGCGACACTTCGCCTGAGAGGAGCCCAGCTGTGGAGCTCACATTGCAGCCACAGGCCCTTCAGAGGCAGCAGGTGACTATGGGACCCGCAGTATGACACACACACACACACATATATATAGAAATACACACACACACACACACACACACACACACACACACACGGAAACACACACACACGCAGACACACAGAGGAAAAACACACACACACACACACACACACACACACACAAGGAAATACACACACATGGAAATAAACACACACGCACACACACACAAATACACACACACACAAACACACAGAGAAACACACACAAACACACATACAAACTAACAAATTCTGACTTCTCACACCAACTCTGCTGCAACCACACAAGCTCCACCACACACACACGTTAAGTTTGTAAAGCTATACTTGTGAGGACACTCATTGACATAATGCATTCCCTAGCCCCTTACTCTAACCCTAACCATCAAAACTAAATGCCTAACCCCAACCCTTACACTAACCCTAACATAAACCTAATTCATACCTGAACCTTAAAACCTAGTGTTAACCCTTTAAAGGCCTGGCCCAAAGTGAGAACCGGACAAAATGTCCTCACTTTTAAGGTATAAAATTCAAACTGGTCCTCACACAGATAGTTGTACAAGTATACGCACGCACACAGGCACGCGCACACGCACGCACACACACACACACACACACCACGACTGCGGTAACCTCAGGGAGCCTCAGCACGACTCCTCAGGAGAATGTTACATCACCACTCTTTGCTGTTTTTACTTCAGTTGTTTTGTTTTGTTGTTGCTGTCGACCTGTGTGTGTGTGTGTGTGTGTGTGTGTGTGTGTGTGTGTGTGTGTGTGTGTGTGTGTGTGTGTGTGTGTGTGTGTGTGTGTGTGTGTGTTTTCATGTAGGTGTTATGCTCTGCTCTTGAGATATGAATAAAACTACTTGTACATCTCAAAAAATGTCAGCTACAAGAATCGGCAAGAAAGACATAGAAGTGTTTTACACCATAAAGAAGAATTCGGTTTTTGGAATAACTTGCAGGTCTTGTTCTTATATTTTTGAGTGGCTTAGGACACGATTTCACTCACCATCTTAATTTCTTGGGGTGGTAGGATGGCCTAGGTAAGGTGGCCGACCAGTAACCATGAGGTCGCTGGTTCGATCCCCGGCACCGGACAGGAGGGTGTGAGTCGTAAAACTAGCAGAGGCTGGTATTGTGTCTACGGTGCCCACCATCTCTACCATTGTGTCCTTGAGCAAGACACTTAACCCCAAAACTGCTCCAGGGGCGCTGCACTGCGGCTGACCCTGCGCTCTGACCCCCTCCGAAGTGTGGTAACTTGAGAGGGGATATGCGAAAAGACAAATTTCAATGTGCCTCGTGTACAACTGACAAATAAAGATAACTTAACTTAACTTAACTTCTAAAATCTGTGGATTTGCTAAGGCAAGGCAAGTTTATTTCTATAGCACAATTCAGACACAAGGCCATTCAAAGTGCTTTACAGGGGCATGAAATACATCAAGATTAGACATCAGAAATGTAGGGTATGGAGTCAAACAAGCATTCAACAGACAGGTTGTAATGAACTATGACACGCTACAGTAAGAGTGTATAATGCATTTGCTTTTTTTAATCGAGTGTTGCTTTTTGTCCCTTCGTCGCACCCTTACTTGTTAGTGCAGCTAATCAGACGGATGCATACCGTATATACATCTGTTTGTGTATGTGCATGTGTGCGTGTGGTGCCTGTGTGTGTGTGTGTGTGTGTGTGTGTGTGTGTGTGTGTGTGTGTGTGTGTGTGTGTGTGTGTGTGTGTGTGTGTGTGTGTGTGTGTGTGTGTTGGCAGCACCTCCCTACTGTCACCAGCTTGGCACAGTCTGGAGACTTCTTGCATTTCTTTAAAAAACTAAAAAACTAAAAATACACCGTGGCTGAGAGACGGGAACAGGACTATAATAATCCCTGCTTCACAATGCACCTCCACACACCCACCCACACAGTGTCCTCTGTCAAAACCCTGTGTGTGTGTGTGTGTGTGTGTGTGCGTGCGTGCGTGCGTGCGTGTGTGTGTGTGTGTGTGTGTGCGTGTGTGTGTGTGTGTGTGTCTACGTGTGTGTGTGCGTGCGTGCGTGCGTGTGTGTGTGTGTGTGTGCCTGTGTGCGTGTGTGTGCGTGTGTGTGTGCGTGCGTGCCTGAGCGTGCGTGCGTCTGTGTGTGTCTGTGTCTGTGCGTGTGCGTCTGTGTGTGTGTGTGTACGGGAAAAGCAAAGCAGCGACAAAAACATCAATTTAGCAGAGAGGATGAGAGACAGACTCTAGTGGCCATAATTTACGTTTCATTGATTTCCCTCACACTCACTCACTGCTCTTACAGGAAAGCAGAGGTAGAATGTAGCTAGGTATTACTGTACTTAAAGCTACAGTGTGTAACTTTTTCATATAAAAAGAATGTCGGTTACATTCAAGCCGTCGCCAAACGAGTTGACACAAAGTTGATTAAGCCCTGTGAGCTCCACAAAACTGAGTGAGTGAGTGAGTGAGTGAGTGAGTGAGTGAGTGAGTGAGTGAGTGAGTGAGTGAGTGAGTGAGTGAGTGAGTGCGTGCGTGCGTGCGTGCGTGCGTGCGTGCGTGTGTGTGCGAGTGTGTGTGTGTGTGTTACCAGAAATAACTGATTTTACTTATTACTACTTATTTTAAAATAGTCAAATGAACACTTTAGTAGGTATGGCTTCAAATGGTTAAATGGTTAAAAACAAGGGGCTTTCTTTGTACACTTTCTTTCTCTCTCTTCGCTGTACAATGTCCCCTGTCACATTAGAGAGGTAGTGTGTGTCCCTCGAGAGCCATTAGACTTTAGAACCCTTCACAGCCCGTTAAACAGAGTCACTGGTTATACTTCACTGTATTTAACATCCTACCATCATGGGGGAATAGTATGTCTGACATGGCTGGCTGGATGGATGTGGTTTTAAAAGGTGCTACGAGGAACTTTTTAAATATTTCTGAAACCGTCTAATTTTTTCCTCTGATGATCATGAATTACATTTAACAGCAAACGAGACCATCAGTGCAAAGAATGTTTTTTTTTTTAATATAGTTTTTCTTAATGCCTTTGTCGTGGGTATATTATACGCTCACCCAGGAACAACAGCTGGCGTAGTAAAAGCACTACCGCTTTAGTCCAAAGGGGGACGCAAGAATTAACAAAAACGGAAAGATCCTCGGAGCACCTTTAAAATATTTTTTTTTTAAAGTCATATCAGGACACATACAAATAACAGTTCTGTGCAAAAACTACACAACTTTACTCAAGTTATATTTAACAGCAGGTAACCACAGCAACAAAACTCATACCCTGCGTTCCAATTCCCATACTTCCATACTATTTAGTATGCCAAAAAAAAGATTTAGGATATCCCAATAACATGCACGTCAATTGTAGTATGCTGAAAATACATAAATGCCCCACTAACTCCAATAGCATT
>NW_027648142.1:7500-10000 GCF_949987685.1 Ammodytes marinus
TGTCTGTAGCTGATGAATGAATGGGCTGCAGGTGAGGTGCAGGACGGCACTTGATTGAGGATCTGGAGTGAACACAGGTGTGAATAAGAAAGAAACCTGGATGAGAAATGACAAACTCCTCCATGAAACAAACTTCATTTCTGCAACCTAGGAATTTAAACAGTCAATAGTTTGTTCTCGATGCAAAAGGCAGAGAACACACACACACACACACACACATGCACACACACAGACACACACACACACACACACATGCACGCACACACGCACAAACACACACACACACACACACACACACACACACACACATACACACACACACACACACACACACACACACACACACACACACACACACACACACATACACACACACACACACTGAGTTATGTCACAGCTGACTGCTTTTAACACGTTAACGTTATTTGACAGTTATCCAAACTTATACCTTTATTTTTTATTTTTTATATATGTATATATATATGTTTTTTTCTCAGTATGGCAGCGTTTACAAACTGGTGCCCCCCCCTCCTACCCCTTCCCTGACACTGGTGCAGGAGCTCAGAAAAATCCCAAGAAGAGCCCAAGAAATGTTTCAGTTGTTGATTCTACTGCTAAGAAGAAAAAACCTGGACGTACAGCAGAAGTTACGCACTGTTGCTTTGAAACGTTGTACTGAGAAAGGAAACACACACACAGACACACACACACACACACACACACATACACACACACACACACACAGACACACACACACACACACACACACACACACACACACACACACACACACACACACACTGAAACACGTCCCACAGGAGGTGATGTATTTTGGGTTCAGCTACATGTTCTGCCATCTGTTCTGCTCCACAACTTAAAGGATGTTGAGAGGGAGGGTCCCACAAGGAGAGCTGTGTGTGTGTGTGTGTGTGTGTGTGTGTGTGTGTGTGTGTGTGTGTGTGTGTGTGTGTGTGTGTGTGTGTGTGTGTGTGTGTCTGTGTGTGTGTGTGTGCGAATATTTTGCATTGAAGGGTGACGTTTTTCTGAGTTAAGGTCTAGGTATGGGATGTCTGCCAACTAGTGGAGGGGAGTTTGAACAAAATATAACACTCTATTTAGAGAAAACAGCTGTTTGATTCAGTACAGCGTCTAAAGGGTTAAAGCTGACTCTTGGAATGAGGTCACCTGAACACTTTCTGTACAAACAAAGATACATACATTTTTTTTTCATTTTTTCATTTAACTTTTATTTATCCTCCAGAGACCAATTGAGGGGTGACCCTCATTTACAATGACGTCGAGTTCAAACAAATTCCAAGGAAAAACAACAATGCATAAACAATATTCAACGCAAATACATCAAATACACAACAACAGGTGAAGAGAAAAAAAAAAAAAAAAACAAAAAAAACAATTGAAACATTTACACAGTGGTGAAGAGTGGCAGCAATTAAAATTAAATGGGTGAAAGTACAATATAGCCTAATTAAAACAGTTCCAGGTAGAGTTTGGCAGATTTAAGATAGTTTGTTTAAATTGATTAAAGGATATGAAGTTATTTAGTTTAATTTGTTGCTGTAAGTTGTTCCAGGAGTCGGGGGCACTGAAGCTAAAAGCTGTCTTTCCCAGCTCAGACCAGGCTTGTGGGACATAAAGCATGAGCATGTCAGTGGAGCGGGTCTGATAAAGCCCATCTGAAATTTGCAACATTTCTTTTAAATTTCTGTATAAAATTAAATATGTCAGGTACTTGGACTCAAACCTGTCGATTGATGGATTGATGGATTGCGGTCAGTCTGCAGCGTTGGTGAAATATTTCGGCTCCTCAGATACTCAGTGAATGACATGGTTTCTAACTTTTGCCTAAAGTTACAGTTTAGCTATCTAGCTAACTTTAGCTAGCTGTTGATAGCCATGGACCTAATAGGCTACAGTCTAAGGCAGTGGTTCTCAATTATTTTCTGTCATGCCCCCCTAGGGGACAGACATTTTTTTGCGCCCCCTCTAAATTGAAATACTATTGAGAACCTGCTAATAGTTATTTATGTATCTGTACACTGTATGAGTTTCTGGCACGAGCATTCTGCATACAATCACCTTATTATTTATTATCACATTAGATAACAAAAATTAGCTGAGATAACTGCAGCAAAAAAAAAAAAATTCAAAGTTCAGTTTATTAGCTCAATTTGTAACATTTAAACAAGACTGCTCAGTCTGTGTGAATCTCAGGACAGAGAAACAAGAGCAAATGATTCACTGAGGTTTGCATTTCATTCAAAACATGTTTAAACTGTAAACATAGTTAAGGTGGTGTTTTTTTATTATAATAGGCCTTCTGTGATGCGATAACCAATAATTCATTAAAGGTCACATATTATGCTAAATGCACTTTTTAAATGTGTTCCAACATATCCATGGGTCCACGGTGTGCCTAGAGACTGCCAAAATATCAAAACAAATAACAATCTCTCCTTTTCTCACTCTCCCCCTTTCTGAA